>NC_061511.1:74720553-74790190 GCF_022539505.1 Lolium rigidum | reverse complement strand
CACACATGTATCAATGTTTCGGTTAATACAATTTTAGCATGGTATATAAACATTTATCATAAACATAAAGATATATAATAACCACTTTTATTATTGCCTCTTGGGCATATCTCCAACACATCATTGTAGACAATTTGCGTCCTTGCGTCAATTTGCGTCATTGTGCATCATTGGCGGCTATGATTGCAGGTATCTCGCGCCTTGCAGAAGTTCAGGGCGACGCACAAGAAGGGCTTCCATATGGTACATTGTTGGGAGGTGCTCAAAGACAACAACAAGTGGATGACAAGCTTTGCGGCCTACCTACAAGCTGTGAAGAATGGGACAGCGGTCACCCTCGACGGCGAAGACGACGATCAAGGCCGTCCAGTCCTTCCACCTCGTCCATGAGGCCATAAGGCTACCAAGGCCGATCTTGTCCGGGAGGCGCAGGCCTTTGCGTTCACGCAGAGCACGGAGAAGATAATGGCCGACAACCGTGCCGCCATGGCTGCTAGGGACGACAAGAGGCGTCCGACCCACGTTGCCTAGGGTTTCCCGAGCCTATATAATCTCCTGCCCGGCTACCGCAGAAATACATCCAATACACGAGTTAGGGTTTCCACCTCTCTCTGCTTGCGCCGCCATCGTAGCCTACTCCATCCCGCGAGTCGACGTGCATCGGCGAACGGGAGAGCAGGTCTCCGGAACCGCTCGTCCTTGCGATCCTGTACGGGAGAGGGCGAATTAGGTTTTTGGGAAGCGCTCTGCGCGACTGCTCAAGCTCTTCATCACGGGTCGCCTTCCGTCCAAGTCGGGCGGTGCTGCCTACCGTCGTCTTCAACACCGTCTACTTCGACCCGTCGTCCCCATCGTCAACAACGTTGTCATCAACAACGTTACTGCTGCGCCATCATCTGCTACACCTCCACCGCCACCACCACCAGATCGGTACGTGCGACATATCTCGATCTGTTTAGCGATGGATGCTTTACCATTTGCGATGCTGCTACTCATGTTGATTAATGCATCTAGTATGTTTGAGTTTCACATGTTAGTAGTTGCTGCCATCATATTTTATATTCTGGAATTAATCATGGAAATTGTGCCTAATTATCCAACATATACGTTTGAAATTGGTTCAATCATGTTTGTGATAGGTACTAGGCCTGACGTTTCTTATGCTCCGAGTCATATGAGCATGTAACAGTGATAAAGAATATCTGCAAATACCTGAACAAGACTAAAAGACGAGTTCCTAGTCTATGTTTCCATAGCAAATGATCCTAACCATCAAAATAAAGTAGTTCATGAACTGGCATATGCAGCTAGAGTCTTGGTGATGCAGCATGCATCTGAGTACAGTTTAGGCATGCTATCCGAATACGTACAATTGATCTTCTTGGATGTATTTTTGGCTATTGGTACACTAAAGTTATTTACTACTCGCTCCGTTTCGGTTTAACAGGCGCGCACACAGTTTAAGACAAAGTTTAACCATTAATTTAATCAATAAAATATAAATTATATGTCTACAAAATCTATACCATTAAATTCGTATTTAAAAAAAGTTTCGAATAGTATAACTTTTAAACATATATTTTATATTTAATTAACCAAAATAATGGTCAAACTAATTTTTTGAGCAACGTACAGGTTGAACCGAGATGGAGGAAGTAGGCAGGTTATTGTCAATATTCCGTACCACAGACCCAAGCAAAGTGTTCCTGCCTATGTAATGAACCCGGCAAATTAATTTGTACTAATACCATCTGTTTGAATTATCTTCTCTACACAATCGGCTTTTAAAATGTTTGGTCATTCAAAAATTTCTCACCGTTTGGCTGTTGTAATATGAAATTATGCTCCTTTAACTTAACTAATTTCAGCATGTTTTTTCATACCGTTTGACTGTCGTAGGCGGGCAAGCTCCGGGCTTAGTATAAAAGAGGACAGGAGGCGAGACTCTAGAATTCAAGCCGCATCAAACCGATATCTCGAACAAGTCGGACACTGCTAAAAATTCTCAAAACGTGTAGTTCACGCCAATTCAGATTCCTTTTTACAAGAGCATGGACCAGTTTTTACACAAAGAATTAATTTTCTACACAAAATGAACCAATTCAATTCTATAAATCTATTGCCTACGAAATTGTTTCACACGTTAACACTTGAGCCTCACAACTCTGTTAGTACATCGAGTTCTCTCGGGCGACCGAGAAACCATGCCATCGGCAAGCCATAAGCACACAGGTTCGCTTCCAGATTCCTTAGCACCAGCACGATCTGTTCAAATCAAGCACGAGAGAAGACAAGTTAGATAAGGCCGAACACACAGGACCAGCAAGGTGATGGCTCGTAGAATATGGTAACACGGGTTCAGCATGCAGCTGAAGTGCTTACCGTGTCCAGGACGAGGGGATCCACGCCGTGCAGCTGCAGCCTCTGAAGATGCGCCTCCACCGGGACAGCCGCGTCGGAGGCGGCGAAGACGTCGCCGACGAACCGGTAGACCTGGGCGAAGCGCAGGTCGTCGGGAGACAACGGGAGCTCGATGGTTTCTTCGTCCTGGGAAGCGCTCCCGTGATCCGGCCATGCCCCGGCTTGCGCGTCGTGTTGGAGGTCCGGGACGCAAGGTTCAGGCGACGCATACGCCCAGTCCGTGTTCGGCACCAGCATGTGGATGTCGTGTTGAATGTCCGGGACACGAGGCTCAGGCGACGCGCATGGCCAGTCCATGGTCGGCAGGAGAATGTCGGCGTCGGGGTGGAGCGGCGGCGGCTGGTGGCGGAGGAGGTCGGCGCGGCGAGGGTGGAGCGGCGGCGGCAGACACTCCCCGAGGCCGAGCTTCTGGGCCTTGAGGAAGTGCTTCTGCGCGTGGCTGCGGATCTGCACGCTCGTCTTTGTTGACACGAACGCCTCGATCATCTTCCAGTCGCGGCCGAACCTGCAATCCAAAGAGAAAAACGCGGGCTCGTCAGTTCAGAGTTCCGAGCAAGTGCGAGCAGAGGAGGTGAGCACAGCAATGAGACATGGGAGACGGCGACTCACAGGTACAAGGCGTGGAGGAAACGCTCGTGCTCCTCGTCGGTCCACCTCTCCCGCGGCCGGGTGATCGTGTATGGCTTCCGGAGCTTGTTCTTCTTCCCTGCTGCCGGCAGCGGCGACGGTGACATCCTTACGCCTCTCATCGTCGTCGCTGCCATCGTATTTCTCTTGCAGGAGCAGAGCTGAGGATCTCTCGCAGGACCAGAACTGAGAAGCTCTCTCACAGTCACAGGATGTCAGGAAGAGTGAAGAGCCTAGAGTGATGAGGCGTTAGACTACAGTGAAGTGATCATGAAGCACGGAGGTAGCTAGCAGCGTGCGCGTATATGTAGTGTTCGGTCGACAGCCGGAGACGCGATAATCGAAGCCGTGTGACGGTGTGAGGCGTGCAGAACGTGCAATATGTCTTTACAAACCGGGCGACAGCAAGACCAAACGTGCTCAACATTAGGATTAGGCTCACGTGTCCCAATAAGGTACACGGCTTTGGGAGCTCCAGTTTGCTTCACTTTGGTTAGGCCGATCGAGGGCATCGAGTTTGGCCAAGCCTGACCGTAGCACCGTAGCGGCCATGCCTCGCAAGCTCAGCAAATGAAATCCAACACAAGCATCACATAAATAGCCGAACGGGCGCGTGACGGCTGCTCTGAGCAGGCCCTCTCTTGTGTTAGCTTTGCCGAACACCATTCCAACGTCGCGTCCTCTAAGTGAGGTCGGTGTTGGCTCCACGGAGGACAGTGGAGCAGGGCTCTATGGTTGTTTCTTCCCTTGTGTTGGTGACATTTCGTTGTTGTTGTTGTCCACCTTGCCTCTAATTTTTCTACCACTAAGCGTGAGGACATTGCTGTGGTCGTGGCTCTGGTGATGCAGATCATGCCCGAGTTTCGGGTGCGAGACATGCTTTGCCTATGCCAATAGAGCACATGAAGGTGGACTTGATGGTGACCTCATGTGTTGGACCTCATGTGAAGTTGCCTGAGCAATCAAATGTGCCGTCGCCCCCATTCCACTTCCACCGACACATAATTCCAATGTTCAATTCACAAAAGAACTTTGCAACTTTCTCATCATCTTGGAGACTACTAGCTTTGTATATGGAATGGCGATCACTTGCCTCCAAACGGGGATGCCAATCACGGGCAAAGGCAAGAGAAGCTAGGCTATTGCCCTCTAACCGACATCGGGAAGAAGAAGTCTCTTAAGTGCATAGACAAGAAGACAAGAAGAGCGACACCATAGGAAAGGCGCATGCACATGCTTGATGTGTGATCTATGTTCTCTCGGCTTGTCCTTAGGGTTAGGATCAGTTCTGTGGTTTTGGTATTGCACATTGCCTTTTGTTGTCTTCTCATCAGGTGTTGTGTGCTAGTGTCAAGGGTGTGTGTTGGCAGATTTTGCTTGAATGTTGTGGGAGCGTAGGGCTTGAGGCTTTGTGAGTAGTTTGTATATGGTTTGTTTTTATTAGTTTTTGCCCGATTTTCTGTAAAGTAAGTTGGCTATTCTCTCCGTTTTAATTAATAGATTGAGGCAGGATTTTCAACCCATTTTTTCAAATATCTTGAGTCCCGGTTGTCATTGTAGTTATCCCCTTTGATGCAGACTGGGATCTAGTACCTTGCTATACGCAATGCACGACTTGCCTTACCCCCTTCATCCATCGTCCATGCAAATCCAACGTCTAGAAAATGATTCAACTCCAAACGACTTGATTTCATCCTCAAGCAGAGCTGCCGCCGAAACGCCGTGGGAAATATGGATAGGAGCGAGATCCACCCGCGGCAACTGGAGAAAACAATGCTGGAAAGATCCTCCTTCGCCACTTCGACTAGCTCCTCTGCGCAGGGTACCCTCCGACGCCCTCCTCTGATCAACACACCTGGAGCTGGTAGCCAAGAGGCTTACGTCAAGTGACTTCAGTCGGACAAACTTAGTCTTCGTTGGTTATTCAAATGGAAATTTTGGTTACTGCTTCTACAATCGTGAGGATAGCGAAGAGTTTGTCACTCGGAATGGTGTCTTTCTTAAGAAAGAGTTTCTCAGTCGGAATGACGATGTAGTAAGGTGCGACTCGAAGAAGTTCGGCGCGAACTGACTACAGGCAAGTCTGCAACCTTCGAGGTTGAGCGGGCGTTGCGCCAAAGTCCGGAAGCACATAGATCCGCTAGATTACGATGAGACTTTCTCACATGTAGTAATGCTTAAGTCGGCCAGGATCATGCTAGCAGTAGCAACCTACTTCAGTTGGAAGATCTGACAAATGGATGTGAAAAGGGCTTTACTTAACAGAAATTTAACAGAGGACATGGATATGATACAACTCAAAGGTTTTACCAGTCCAACTAGTCCTAATAAAGTTTGGGGGCTTTTTTGTAATCCTTGTATGGGTTGAAGCAAGCGAGTCAGAGTTGGAACTTACGTTTTGATGAAGTCATCAAGTCGTTCGGCTTCACGAAGAGCGAGGAAGATTCTTGTCCGTACAAAAATTTCAGTGCGAGCTCAGTTACATTTCTAATACTTATGTAGACAACATATTGCCATTTGGAAATGATGTTCAGATGTTGCAAGAAACCAATGAGTCGTTGAAAATGAGTTTTCAAATGAAGTACTTGGGTGAGGCAACATATATACAGGAGGGAATCACGTCTATAGAGATAGATCGATGCGGCTCGTAGGTTTGAGTCAGAGTACATAGCTGAACAAAATATTGAATATTGAAGAAGTTCAATATGAACTCGACTAAGAAAGTGTTCTTGTCAATGTCGCATGGGACCTGGCTTAGCAAGACTCACCCATCCGGAAGATGTGCGAACCCAGGGTGAACATGATGCCATATACTGTTGAAATATTGGGCCCATTTTTAGTGGCCCAAATTAGATTTCAGTTTTTCCTATAAATCTCAAAGCCTACATAGTGGCAGCCTTGTGAGTTTGAGCCCAAGTTGGTGGCAGCTCACTAGGTAGTGGCAAGAAGTGGGAAGTTTAGTCTCACATGGAAAGTTGGGAGGAAGTTAGACCACCTTATAAGGTGGGTTGTTCCACCACTAGTAAGTGAGTGAGAATAGGAGTGCTACACGCGCGCTCCTCCTCCTCCTCGCTCACTCGTCTCGACACGACACGTCACGACGCGCGCCGCGCTCGTGGTGAGTGGATTGAGCCTCGAGCCGAGACTTTCCTTACTTTTTGCAGCTCGGGAAAACGAACAGAGTTCTAGACGGACGCGTCACAGTTAGTCGGTTCGGGTCGCTCCCGGATCGTGGGCTATCTGTAACCGACTCGAAACATTCGTGCGACGTGGGCGTGGCCCACGTTGCCTAGGGTTTCCCGAGCCTATATAATCTCCTGCCCGGCTACCGCAGAAATACATCCAATACACGAGTTAGGGTTTCCACCTCTCTCTGCTTGCGCCGCCATCGTAGCCTACTCCATCCCGCGAGCCGACGTGCATCGGCGAACGGGAGAGCAGGTCTCCGGAACCGCTCGTCCTTGCGATCATGTACGGGAGAGGGCGAATTAGGTTTTTGGGAAGCGCTCGCGCGGCCTGCTCAAGCTCTTCATCACGGGTCGCCTTCCGTCCAAGTCGGGCGGTGCTGCCTACCGTCGTCTTCAACGCCGTCTACTTCGACCCGGCGTCCCCATCGTCAACAACGTTGTCATCAACAACGTTACTGCTGCGACATCATCTGCTACACCTCCACCACCACCACCACCAGATCGGTACGTGCGACATATCTCGATCTGTTTAGCGATGGATGCTTTACCATTTGCGCTGCTGCTACTCATGTTGATTAATGCATCTAGTATGTTTGAGTTTCACATGTTAGTAGTTGCTGCCATCATGTTTTATATTCTGGAATTAATCATGGAAATTGTGCCTAATTATCCAACAATCCAAAAACCTAATTGTAGGCAATTTCCTGAGTTAATAATGGCTGGTTTTGCTGATGCACTGAGGCCGGATAAGTTTACCGGTGTGCACTTTAAGAGGTGGCAGGTGAAGGCCACGCTCTGGCTTACTCATCTGAAAGTGTTCGAAGTTAGTGATGGTTTACCTGAAGGAACTATATCTGACCAAGATCGAGAACAAGTTCAAGGAAAACAATACTCTCTTCGTCGGATGTGTTCGAGTATTCTTGTCGATCGTACGTGTGATGTGTACATGCACATAACGGATGGTAAAGAGCTACGGGATGCACTCGAATGCTAAATTCGGTGCAACCGATGCTGGCAGTGAATTGTACATCATGGAGAGCTTCCATGACATCAGGATGGTGAACAACCGTTCTGTAGTCGAACAAGCTCATGAGATACAGTGCATTGCGAAAGAGCTTGAACTACTTAAGTGTGCCTTACCTGACAAGTTTGTGGCTGGATGCATCATCGCTAAGGTTCCCCCTTCATGGAGGAACTTTGCCACAACTCTCAAACACAAGAGACAGGAGATATCAGTTGAAAATCGATAGCGTCTCTTGATGTTGAGGAGAAAGCTCGGGCTAAGGATAATACCGAGAAAGGAGAGGGTCGAGTCTAGCGCCAACATGGTGCGGAAGAAACCCTACGAGCAAGAACAAAGGGAATAACAAGCCCTCCTTCGATAAGCTTATGAAGACTACAACCTTCAAGAAGAAGAAGATGATAAACAAAGCAGATCTGAGCTACTTTACCCGTGGAGAGGCTGACCACTTTTCTAAGGACTCGTCCGGAGAGGGCGGACCGCAAGAAAAAGGGGAGGCAAGTCAACACGAGTGACCGCTAGCAATGCTTGATGGGTACGGTAATCTCTTTACTTGTTCTTTCGGTATTTCAATCTCCATGTTGGTGGATTGATACAGGTGCTAATGTTCATGTGTGTGCTGACATATCCATGTTCACTTCTTACCAGGTCGCCCGGGATTCTTCCGTCTTGATGGGGAATGGGTCACATGCTTCGTTCGTGGTGTTGGCACGGTAGATCTGAAGTTCACTTCGGGGAAGATCGTGCAGCTGAGGAACATGCAGCATGTCCCTACTATGAACAAGAATCTCGTTAGCGGCTCCCTTCTATGCAGAGATGGGTTTAAGGTTGTTTAAGAGTCGAATAAAGTAGTTGTTTCCAAGTTTGGACAATTTATTGGTAAAGGCTATGAGTGCGGAGGCTTGTTCCGCTTTTCGCTTTCTGATTTCAGTAGTAAGTCAGTGAACCATATTTGTGGCAATGTTAGTGATGATACCAGTGTTTGGCATTCTCGTTTATGTCACATTAATTTTGGTTTAATGTCTCGGCTATCTAGTTTAAGTTTAATTCCGAATTTCACCATTGCCAAAGGTTCTAAGTGCCATAGTTGTGTGCAATCAAAGCAACCTCGGAAGCCTCACAAGGCGGCCGAGGAGAGAAACTTGGCACCTCTAGAACTCATACATTCTGATCTATGCGAGATGAATGGTGTGTTGACAAAAGGTGGAAAGAGATATTTCATGACATTGATTGATGATGCTACTAGATTTTACTATGTTTATTTGTTGCGAACTAAAGATGAAGCTTTAGACTACTTTAAAATTTATAAGGCCGAAGTTGAAAATCAACTAGAGAGAAAGATCAAGCGTCTTAGGTCGGATCGTGGTGGCGAATATTTTCCTAAAATCTCTGATGAATTCTGTGAGGAACATGGCATTATTCATGAGAGGATGCCTCCCTATTCACCCCAATCAAACGGGGTTGCCGAGAGGAAAAACCGCACGCTGACTGACTTGGTGAATTCCATGTTAGCCACTGCTGGTTTATCAAAGGCATGGTGGGGGGAGGCTTTGTTGACTTCATGTCATGTCCTGAATCGAGTTCCTAACAAGAATAAAGATAAAACCACTTACGAGGAGTGGGCTGGGAGAAAACCATCACTTTCGTATTTGCGCACATGGGGATGTTTGGCGAAAGTCAATACTCCAATTACTAAGAAGCGCAAACTTGGACCAAAGACAGTGGATTGCATCTTTCTAGGTTATGCTCCTCGGAGTGTAGGATATAGATTTTTAGTAGTTCAATCCGAAGTACACGATATGCATGTTGATACTATTATGGAATCTCGTGATGCAACATTTTTTGAGAATATGTTTCCTATGAAAGATATGCATAGCATTGCTAGAATTTCTACTGAGATAATTCCTGAGTCCAGTACATCTAATGAGTATTTTGAACAATCACATGAGAATGTTACTGAGAAGGATGACAATGAAGCTCCTAAACGGAGTAAGAGACGAAGGATTGAAAAATCCTTTGGTGATGATTTCATTGTGTACCTTGTGGATGATACTCCCACGTCCATTGCGAGAGGCATATGCATCTCCGGATGCGGATGATCTGGAAAGAAGCTGTCCATAATGAGATGGACTCGATTCTTTCTAATGGAACTTGGGAGTTGTCGAACGACCCCATGGATGCAAGCCCGTAGGCTGCAAATGGGTGTTCAAGAAGAAGCTAAGACCTGATGGTACTATTGAAAAGTACAAGGCACGGCTTGTAGCGAAAGGCTACACACAGAGAGAAGGCGAAGATTACTTTGACACCTATTCACCTGTCGCTAGACTTACCACCATTCGAGTACTACTATCCATGGTTGCCTCCTATGGTCTTATCGTTCATCAAATGGACGTAAAGACAGCTTTCCTTAATGGAGAGTTGGAAGAGGAAATCTATATGGATCAGCTTGATGGGTTTCTAGTAAAAGGTGAAGAAAGAAAGGTGTGCAAGTTGCTGAAATCTTTATATGGCCTGAAACAAGCACCTAAGCAATGGCATGAGAAGTTTGACAGAACTTTAACTTCTGTAGGCTTTGTTGTCAATGAGGCTGACAAGTCCGTTTACTATCGCCATGGTGGGGGCGAAGGTGTTATACTATGTTTGTATGTGGATGATATTCTGATATTTGGTACAAACATGAAAGTAATACACGAGGTCAAGTCTTTCTTGTCAAAGAGTTTTGATATGAAAGATCTGGGAGAAGCTGATGTAATTCTGAACATCAAGCTGATTAAGAACGAGAGTGGGATTACTCTAACGCAGTCCCATTATGTTGAGAAGATCTTGAGCCGGTTCGGCTATATTGATAGCAAGCCTTCTTCAACACCTTATGATCCCAGTGTGACACTACGCAAGAACCGGAGGATTGCCATAGATCAATTGAGATATTCTCGGATCATTGGCTCACTCATGTACTTAGCGAGCGCGACTAGACCCGACATCTCTTTTGCTTGTTAGCAAGTTGAGTAGGTTCATGTCAAACCCGGGTACTTGATCATTGGCATGCACTTGATAGGGTCATGCGCTACCTATGTGGTACAATGAGTTATGGGATTCACTATTCGGGACACCCAGCTTGTGCTTGAAGGATATAGTGATTCGAATTGGATCTCGAGATGTAGCTGATCCGTACGCCACAAGTGGGTATGTATTTACCTTTGGAGGTGGCGCGGTGTCATGGAGATCTTGTAAGCAAACCATATTGACGAGGTCAACTATGGAAGCAGAACTTACTTGCTTTAGATACAACCACTTGTTGAATCGGAATGGTTGCGAGAGCTCTTGATGGACTTGCCTGTGGTTGAAAAACACTGTTACGGCAATCCTTTTGAATTGTGACAATCAAACTGTAATTCTCAAAGTGAACAATTCTAAGGATAACGCGAAGTCATCAAGACACGTCAAGAGACGTTTGAAGTCCGTTAGGAAATTGCGAAACTCCGGAGTAATAAGCTGTTACATATATTCAAACGAGACAAAAACACAGCAGATCCCTTTACAAAGGGACTATCACGTAATGTGATAGAAAGTGCATCGAGGAGATGGGTTTGAGACCCGTTGATGTTATGCCATAGTGGTAACCCAACCTTTGTGATCGGAGATCCCGTGAATTAAGACTCAGGAAGAACAAACTAGTGGTTTAATTGAGGAGAGTATTATGTAACCCTCTCTATGTGAAGATGCACAACTCTCAATTGCTGTAAGGCAGGTTGGCAACAAGCCTTAATGTGTTTAAGTTGGCTATTTTAGCAAAGATGCTGTCCTACAGAATATTCTTGAAATAACACACCTATATGAGTCCGATTGTTAAACGTCGCAATCTATGAGATTTGGGTGATCTCTAGTAAACTCAAGAAGAGACCATGAAGTATGACGCATATGCTTCACCCGCGGGGTAGGCTACTGGCAGCCATGTACTGGTCATGACTTTGAGTGAAACCCTGTTCACGCAAAACTTGCAATTCAATGCTTAGTCCATTGTTCAAGTGTGAATGGATGTAGCTTAAGGTTCTAGGCGGAAGTTCAACTTAACAGTCTTCGCTGAAACACTGGTATATAAACAAGCAGCGAGTATTGGTAAATCTCTAAATTGGGATTTGAGATCTGGTGGGGGATTGTTGAAATATTGGGCCCACTTTTAGTGGCCCAAATTAGATTTCAGTTTTTCCTATAAATCTCAAAGCCCACATAGTGGCAGCCTTGTGAGTTTGAGCCCAAGTTGGTGGCAGCTCACTAGGGAGTGGCAAGAAGTGGGAAGTTTAGTCCCACATGGAAAGTTGGGAGGAAGTTAGACCACCTTATAAGGTGGGTTGTTCCACCACTAGTAAGTGAGTGAGAATAGGAGTGCTACACGCGCGCTCCTCCTCCTCCTCGCTCACTCGTCTCGTCTAGACTCGACACGACACGACACGTCACGACGCGCGCCGCGCTCGTGGTGAGTGGATTGAGCCTCGAGCCGAGACTTTCCTTACTTTTTGCAGCTCAGGAAAACGAACAGAGTCCTAGACGGACGCGTCACAGTTAGTCGGTTCGGGTCGCTCCCGGATCGTGGGCTATCCGTAACCGACTCGAAACGTTCGTGCGACGTGGGCGTGGCCCACGTTGCCTAGGGTTTCCCGAGCCTATATAATCTCCTGCCCGGCTACCGCAGAAATACATCCAATACACGAGTTAGGGTTTTCACCTCTCTCTGCTTGCGCCGCCATCGTAGCCTACTCCATCCCGCGAGCCGACGTGCATCGGCGAATGGGAGAGCAGGTCTCCGGAACCGCTCGTCCTTGCGATCCTGTACGGGAGAGGGCGAATTAGGTTTTTGGGAAGCGCTCTGCGCGACTGCTCAAGCTCTTCATCACGGGTCGCCTTCCTTCCAAGTCGGGCGGTGCTGCCTACCGTCGTCTTCAACGCCGTCTACTTCGACTCGTCGTCCCCATCGTCAACAACGTTGTCATCAACAACGTTACTGCTGCGACATCATCTGCTACACCTCCACCGCCACCACCACCAGATCGGTACGTGCGACATATCTCGATATGTTTAGCGATGGATGCTTTACCATTTGCGCTGCTGCTACTCATGTTGATTAATGCATCTAGTATGTTTGAGTTTCACATGTTAGTAGTTGCTGCCATCATGTTTTATATTCTGGAATTAATCATGGAAATTGTGCCTAATTATCCAACAAATACGTTTGAAATTGGTTCAATCATGTTTGTGATAGGTACTAGGCCTGACGTTTCTTATGCTCCGAGTCATATGAGCATGTAACAGTGATAAAGAATATCTGCAAATACCTGAACAAGACTAAAAGACGAGTTCCTAGTCTATGTTTCGATAGCAAATGATCCTAACCATCAAAATAAAGTAGTTCATGAACTGGCATATGCAGCTAGAGTCTTGGTGATGCAGCATGCATCTGAGTACAGTTTAGGCATGCTATCCGAATATGTACAATTGATCTTCTTGGATGTATTTTTGGCTATTGGTACACTAAAGTTATTTACTACTCGCTCCGTTTCGGTTTAACAGGCGCGCACACAGTTTAAGACAAAGTTTAACCGTTAATTTAATCAACAAAATATAAATTATATGTCTACAAAATCTATACCATTAAATTCGTATTTAAAAAAAGTTTCGAATAGTATAACTTTTAAACATATATTTTATATTTAATTAACCAAAATAATGGTCAAACTAATTTTTTGAGCAACGTACAGGTTGAACCGAGATGGAGGAAGTAGGCAGGTTATTGTCAATATTCCGTACCACAGACCCAAGCAAAGTGTTCCTGCCTATGTAATGAACCCGGCAAATTACTTTGTACTAATACCATCTGTTTGAATTATCTTCTCTACACAATCGGCTTTTAAAATGTTTGGTCATTCAAAAATTTCTCACCGTTTGGCTGTTGTAATATGAAATTATGCTCCTTTAATTTAACTAATTTCAGCATGTTTTTTCATACCGTTTGACTGTCGTAGGCGGGCAAGCTCCGGGCTTAGTATAAAAGAGGACAGGAGGCGAGACTCTAGAATTCAAGCCGCATCAAACCGATATCTCGAACAAGTCGGACACTGCTAAAAATTCTCAAAACGTGTAGTTCACGCCAATTCAGATTCCTTTTTACAAGAGCATGGACCAGTTTTTACACAAAGAATTAATTTTCTACACAAAATGAACCAATTCAATTCTATAAATCTATTGCCTACGAAATTGTTTCACACGTTAACACTTGAGCCTCACAACTCTGTTAGTACATCGAGTTCTCTCGGGCGACCGAGAAACCATGCCATCGGCAAGCCATAAGCACACAGGTTCGCTTCCAGATTCCTTAGCACCAGCACGATCTGTTCAAATCAAGCACGAGAGAAGACAAGTTAGATAAGGCCGAACACACAGGACCAGCAAGGTGATGGCTCGTAGAATATGGTAACACGGGTTCAGCATGCAGCTGAAGTGCTTACCGTGTCCAGGACGAGGGGATCCACGCCGTGCAGCTGCAGCCTCTGAAGATGCGCCTCCACCGGAACAGCCGCGTCGGAGGCGGCGAAGACGTCGCCGACGAATCGGTAGACCTGTGCGAAGCGCAGGTCGTCGGGAGACAACGGGAGCTCGATGGTTTCTTCGTCCTGGGGAGCGCTCTCGTGATCCGGCCATACTCCGGCCTGCGCGTCGTGTTGGAGGTCCGGGACGCAAGGTTCGGGAGACGCGTACGCCCAGTCCATGTTTGGCACCAGCATGTCGATGTCGTGTTGAATGTCCGGGACACGAGGCTCAGGCGACGCGCATGGCCAGTCCATGCTCGGCAGGAGCATGTCGGCGTCGGGATGGACCGGCGGCGGCTGGTGGCGGAGGAGGTCGGCGCGGCGAGGGTGGAGCGGCGGCGGGAGACACTCCCCGAGGCCGAGCTTCTGGGCCTTGAGGAAGTGCTTCTGGGCGTGGCTGCGGATCTGCACGCTCGTCTTTGTTGACACGAACGCCTCGATCATCTTCCAGTCGCGGCCGAACCTGCAATCCAAAGAGAAAAACGCGGCCTCGTCAGTTCAGAGCTCAGACCTCAGAGTAATTGCGAGCAGAGGAGGTGAGCACACAGTGAGCACAGGGAAGACGGCGACTCACAGGTAGAGGGCGTGGAGGAAACGCTCGTGCTCCTCGTCGGTCCACCTCTCCCGCGGCCGCGTGATCGTGTACGGCTTCCGGAGCTTGTTCTTCTTCTCCGCTGCCGGGAACGGCGCCGCCGGCATCCTCTGGCCTCTCATCGTCGCTGCCATCGTCTTTCCCTCTCTGTTATTTGTCTCTCTCTCTCTCTCAGGAGCAAAGCTGAGAAATTTTCTTGCAGCCGCAGGAGCAGGAACAACACTGAGGAGTGTATAAAGGAGTGAGGCGGGAAGGAGAGTTTTGGCTCCCGGGTTCAAATGAACCTTTTATCTGGACCGTTGTATTTCGTGTGGAGATTGATGATAGTGTCAGAAATGAATGCACAATGTGCGCTCGTAAATGGAGTATACAGCAGCGCTGTCGCATACGGTTGGTCATAGACCAGCGGTACATTTCGCAGGCCGCTTCGTAGACCACGGGTCCAGGAAGTGTGGCCACAGCGTCGCGTGTCTTCCGGATCTAGCGAATGGGAGTTTCTGTCTCTCCGGGCAGAGAGAGAGTAGAGTAGGCATCCACTAGCTCCGGTGATTCGACCATCCGCTGAAGCGGGCGGCCTTATCTGTGAGAGCGGCACGGGCGGGATCAAACCACGATTCTCCTGGCAACCTCATGCAACGAAAATGGACTTTCCCATGGATCTAGTGAGCAGGTAACTTCGTTCAAGCTTCTTTCTGGGTCAAGGTGCAGGCAGCTGCAGAAAAATCTTTTGCTGGCTCTCACCTGTAGACTGTGTCCTCCATTTTTCAGTTTGGCTATCTACGAGGGCGCATGAGTTCCTGTGGAAAATGGTCCGGTCACGACCCACGCCGGAAGAGGTCGAGTACAGCCATGTAGGGTCGATGGAGGAGGAGCAATCGGGGGTCGGCATCGTGCAGGCTGTGGCCGGAGGTGGTGAGAAGGACGCTGACAAGCAAGCTGGCTCCCATAGTCAACTGGGACGGCGAATCCATAGTCTCCGGGGTGGACAAAAAGGTTTGGATTATGCCCGCTGAAATCAGCTGCTAATTCCAGGTTTTAGTCACTAAGTTCGGGCTCTGAAAAACCTATTAGAGCCATTTTGACATGTTAGTAACAGAGGAAAAGAGAGAGATTAGATAGTTAGATCATATTGTGTTGGGTGGTAGGAGCAAACATTTCAGGTAGTATTTGTTTGTGCTAGTAGATGCAGGGAGTCGTCGGGTTATCAGTTGGAACAAACACATGGGTGCTAGTGTGCTACGATGGGCTAGTTGGGTACAGAGGTGCGAAATAGTTAACTAGTCTGTGTGCTTTCATGTGACAAGATGGAGTGATTTGAACTGAAAATTGGTTAGGAAATTGGGGTCATGCAATGCCATTGTGGTTTCAGTTAAACTTGTCTAGAACTCATGCGGAATTTGAAAAAATAATTTGGTACATCATGTGTGTTGCGGTAGCGTTTTTCATGTCGAATAGCTCCGG
The DNA here is from genome assembly GCF_022539505.1 of Lolium rigidum. Classification (NCBI taxonomy): domain Eukaryota; kingdom Viridiplantae; phylum Streptophyta; class Magnoliopsida; order Poales; family Poaceae; genus Lolium; species Lolium rigidum. The sequence goes on along the minus strand of NC_061511.1, from coordinate 74,774,299 downwards.
GTAGCAGCGAGGTTCAGATTGGTTGACTAGTCTCTGAATTTTCTTGAGATTACATAGATAAAAATGAAACTGAATTATACATGTAAAAATTTGGTGATGCAATGACCTTGATGCGGGGAATTAAGCAAGTCCAGAACAGCTGCAAAATTTTGGAAAGAAGTTCGATAGGAGATTCTGAGTGGTGTTGTTGCACTTGCCACGTACATCATATGATAGCTGGCAAATTGAGTTTGTTCATTATCGAGCTTTAAACTGGTAGTGCACTACGTAGATTCTGTTTACATGATACATGATTGTCGCGCTTTCAGGGTCCCAGGAAGTGTGCCCTTGAAAAATTGATCTGTGGTTATGCAGAAAAACTTGGGCATGATGTCGTTGATCCTTGCGTGGGGACAATGTTCGATTTACTCGGTGAAGCTGATGATTTCTACAACATGTACTCGTGGGCAGGGACGGAGTCAGGAAAATGTTTTGCAGGGGGCAATTAAATATTAGCGTAACTGGAGGGAACCATATAGCTAATTTCTTTCAAATTTGTGGCCCAATCTGCATACAATATAGGAGATCTTTCAGAATTTTTTTAGCATAGGGGGGGCATGGCCGTAGCTAGCCCCCCTGCAAGCTCCGTCCCTGCTCGTGGGAGCATGGTTTCGACGGTAGGTATGGAGAGCCGTCTGAATGCAGAGAAGACCAAATGCATGCAGGAAGTAGTGTGTGGATGGCTCGGTAAGTGTCTGCAATTAGACCCGATCCCCCGTAATGCCATGTCTTGGTTATGTGGATTGTACTGACAATAAAAAGTTGTTCCACCCCTTTCTTTGATCAGGACAAACCGTCAAACGAGAACACAAAATCATGCTGATGTAAGTGCCCCGCTATGACCAAGTTGCTTCAGAGTTCGGACACCGGACAATGGATGGTACATAAGTAAGCACAGAGTGAAGCACAGCCACAAGATGACTGAAACTGTAGAGAGGAGCTTGTCAGGCTGCTAACGAGGATTGCACACACCTATTCGTCCACTGTCGATACACCCGGCAAGTGTGGCATCGGTTCTGCTCTTGAACAAAGGTGCACTTCCGAATCCTAGATGATGCCTTCCAGTACACGGAGTCATGGTGACTGACGGCGAGGAAGAAGGCGCCCAAGATATTAACAAGCGATATCGACACCGTGACAATTTTGGTGGACTGGTTAATATGGAAAGAGCAAAATTTCTGGATCTTCCAGCAGGAGTTCAGCAAGGTAAACAGAGTGTTTGAGCTGATTATCAAGGAGACCCGGGCCTGGCGACCGGCTGGCTGCTTAACTCTGTTTTAGAGTAGCTTTATTGAGGTGTGACAGTTGTTGTTTTTGTTCTCTAGGCTCTCTCCTGGGGCTTGTTTTATGTGATGAAAACACATTTGTAAACCTTGTACACCTTGTACAACTCTCCTTCTCTTCTTGATAAAATTCGGAAGATGGCCCTTCGAAAAATAAACTGCAGAGGAGGTATTCTGGCCGTCACACAAGCACATATGGTGTACCTGCTCATCGAAAGAGCACCTGCATCAATTACAGATGTTGTTGTGTGAGTTGTGCTTTTCTCAAGGATTAGATTAGATTTGAATGTCAAGGATTAGTACCAAATTGTTGTCTGAACAAAGCTGTTTGGCAGGTGTTCATATTGAGGATTAGTACCATATTGTTTTCTGAACAAATGTGTACTCAAATTTTTCATTTGTTGTCGAGGGCAATACCAGAACTGTATTGTCATTTGAAGCAGTGGACACCTTGGCAGGATTCAGTATGAACCAAGAAACACGGAGATTAGAAAAAAGCTCGAATCCTAATAGTAAATTCATACGCTGTGGAGAAGTGTTCATTCTGGTCAACACCTAGAAGCCATGCCACATCGTTGGTTTCAAAATTTGAACCCCATCAGTAGGTCACAACAAAGTTTCAATGCCTGGAAGCATGCATTAGGTAGATGCCATTACGATTTACGAGGCTGCTCTCTCCCTTCTGTAAATCAAGCTAGAAGGGGTTCAAAAAGAAGAAGAGCAGCGAACCCAACAATGGCGCCCACCGGTGGCTGGTCTAGCTCAGGTGTGTTGACCTCCGATGGAGGACTCTCCGTTGTTGATATCATAGGTGCATACGTAAGCTTACTGAAAACATAAGCAACACGTGTTCAGAAAAATTCTCCATTTCTTGTCTTAACGCATAGATTGTGCTTTGAAAATGTGTTAGATCAACATTAACTGATCGAGGGAGAGTGGAGTTCAGCTGACGCTGACAGACGCGGAAGGATTCACATGCAACTACTCACCAGTGTCCCCGAGGTGGACATTTCGGCTTATTTTAACTTGTGCGTGTTGACAACGCGAGTCGTTGTGCCTCGCCGCATGCGGTTGAAGAGAATCCAGACGTTAGTCCAGGACATCGCGGATAATATGTACCGAGACATCAAAAGTCCGGACCGTCGTGATCAATGCGCCTACTGCTGGTAGATGTCCACTGTTCAATAATCGGCCCGCACGCCCATATACGACAGTGAATACAAGGATTGGTATCAATCTGTCCACAACTGATTGGTTCAGCTAGCGAGTTCATTTGGTCTCGGGAGCCAATATGGATTTCCGAGTGAGGCGCTAGAACTGCAGTGAAGTACTACTGAAGAAGGGAGGAGCATCAGCAGAGCGCGCGTATATGTAGTGTTCGGTAGACAACCGGAGACGCGATAATCGAAGCCGTGTTGAGGCGTGCAGCACGTGCATTATGCCTTTGCAAACCGGGCAACAACAAAACCAAACGTGCCCAACGTGGGGATTAGGCTCACACGTGCCCCAGTAAGGCACACGGTTTTGGGAGCACCATCTTACTTCACTTCGGCAACGCTGGTTAGGCAGATCGAGGTTCTCGAGTTTGGCCGAACTTGAGCACCGTAGCACTATAGCGGCCATGCAGTTAGTGAACCGAGCATCACAAAAATAGCCGCAACACAGCGGGTACCAAGACAGGTCGACAATGTTACTATGCTTTCTGCTGACAGAGGAGCTGCCGCATAATAAATTTGGAAGGCACAATAACAGACGATGAGGCAAGGGGACACACAAAAAAATGTTTCAGCTATCCTTCCTTTGCTACATAGTTTGAATATGCTTGAATTCTCAAATGTGGCAATCAATTCAAATACGTTAGCGGTGCCAACTCTTACAAGGACAAAAACTGCAACTGTGAAGAAGGGATTGTGTGAAAACGGATGTTTTGATCTAAAGATCCAACATTGGTTGATCACAGCTTGTAAACCGGTGTGATTCCGAGCAGTTGGAAGCATTGGCGCATGACGACCGCAGTTGCTTCGCACAGCAGCAGCCGGCTTGGCTCCTCCGGAGACCCTACCACCTGTGAAGTTTAACAAAGACAGTGGTTCAACCTCAAGCACTGAGGGTGGCAGGCTTAGCACCTAGTAGGTGGGTGGAAGGTGCTGCCATTTTATCACTCCACATGAATTTAACGATGGAAACAGAGGGAACTGTACCTGACAATTGGTGTAGAACCTAGTGAACATTTCAGATAAGTTGTATAGGTATTCACACAGAACATTGGGAAGGAGATTTGTGCAAGCGTCTTCAACAACCTGACACAAATAGCAGCACAAAAATAATCATTACAAAGGGAGGACGAGTCCCTCCCAACCGAGCCATATTACTCCTCATTGATGCATTATTTAAGTATATAGTGTCATGAAGGAATTGCATTAAAAATAGGGAATGGCTAGATCTCAGGCAACTTAGACTTAACTAAATTTCAGTCACCATAATGCTTTACTGGTGACTTAACAAAAGAAATTCTAAGACTTGTCTGTTTAACTTGAATACAAACAGCATCATATCAAGTGCATACGCCTTATTTGAACCCAAAAATTTACTCAAAATCCCAGTGCACAACCAAAATGTTTGCTAATCACTATGGTCACTAACTGCTCACAATACGCCACATTACAGCTTTGAGCTGATTCTGGGTTAGTCGATCGAATGAATAAATTTATTTAGTTTATAGTGTCGATCATACCTCTGCAAAACGGATAAGATACAGTCCCAAGACACGCTCATCTGGATGGTCAAGAGAAATACTCCCATTCTGCGAACAAGAAAAGTCACAATTTAATCCATGCCTGATGCTAAAAATGTCTCAGGGTGAAACTTGATAAAATGGACAGCATTGACACATAAATTTAAAAAGTACTCCCTCCGGTTGGATTAAATTGACGTGAGATAGGCAAAGGAAAACAGCTACATACGTACAAATGCTGCGTCGATTAAACATGACCAGAGGGAGTATATTACCATCTTTAGCTCTTCCACATCCATGTTAGATTTCCGTATAATGGAGCAAATACGAGCATGAGCATACTGAAGATAGACAGCAGTATTTCCCTGTTCACAAAGCAAATTAGGATGTAAATATAACGAGAGTAAGCAAAAAAAGATGACTAGCTCAGAAAATAAAATTCCCATTCATGCAAAACAATGATCATAAAGTTATGCCAGTAACAGAAAGCAAAAAAGCAAATCAGTACAAGATTAAACACAGAGCATATAGTGTATACAAATATGGTGCTCGTATTAGGAAAGTTGAGAACAGATAAACGGTGAAGACTGCCAAGGCTGCCAAATAACTGAGTAAGGAAATAGTGGAATTTGGAAGTACCTTATCACTTAGCATCTGATCAAAGCTAAATGTGTAATTAGTCAGTCTATTGTTCTTCAGATCTGCATACCTATATTGAAGGTAGAAAAACGTGAGGATACTGATCAAATTAGGATCTAAAAATCTTAGTTATTTAATTTCAGCACGACTAATTTGTCTTCAAAAAAGAAAATTCGGTACATACTTGACAGCACCATATCCTACTGCCTTTGAAGTTTTCTCAAGTTCCTCCTCAGTCCAGTCAACAATTTTACCTGAGAAAAAACATATCATATTTAACATTAAAGGTTATTTAAAGAAGCAAACAAAATTCCATGATGGTATCGCTTACCATTGTCCTTGAGACGCTGGACAAGTTCTGATTTACTTCGAGATTTAGCCTCATCAAGTAGGTCTCCCAACCGAACAACCTCAGTACTACGAGTTCTGAAGCGCTTGCCATCTGCCCCAAGAACAAGGCCAAACCCAACATGACTTGTTTTGGGGAACTTCTTCTCCTTTGGATCGGGGAGCCAACCAGCCATCCTGGCAGCCTGCAACAGAAGACAAAATCAAACCCCACCAATGCAAAACAGATTTTTTTTTAGGATAAGCAATAAAGATCTAAAAATGGTACTCTTATTATTAAGAACGAACTAATATCAATATCATGATAACATATTTCTGGTAAAGATAAATGATACTTTGTACTTGCCTTGAAAAACATATCAAAGTGCTGCTGCTGACCGACATCTGTTACATATATTATCCATTCTGCTTTCTCAACATTAAGACGGTACCTTCATAAAGGCAAAGACAAAAAGAAAGTTCTAAGTTCACAAACTCAATCACTGCAAGAAACCAGACTGCATCAAATATGAAATATATTGTCTCAGATTACAGAAAACAGCTAAATAAGAACCCAGAAGATGGGATATAGGGAAAAAAAAGTAAATTATTATTCAGTAACTAACCAGAGAGCAGCTAAATCTGTTGAGGCATAGTTGAAGCCACCATCTCTTTTAACCACAATCAAAGGGATTTTATGACCTTCAATGAAAATTACGCGAGCACCCTCACTCTCCTTGATGAAACCTTGGTTATTTAATAACTCCAAAACTTGTGGAATATAAGGATTATAAAAGCTCTCCCCCTGAAAGGTGAGTAATTAGGAGAGAAATTAGCTTTGATTCTCACCGTAAACATAAACCAATAACCTTCTTGGATTGCTTGCAGGAAGAGACAGGTAGCATATGTATATAAGCATTCAATGGCAAGAGACTGAACACAGGGAGATACAGATGCTTTGATCAGAATGATTTCAGATGAATACCAACAGATTAAAAAAAAGTAGCACAAAAATGACTTCCACAAAGAAAAAGATATTTCTGAAGTCTTGTGAATACCTCCACAAATATTAGCTGGTAATATGAAAAGCTAAATAAATCAGGAGTTCGATACATTTCTATGGCAAATTAATGCATACCAATTAATAAGTGAAGCTAATTGTAATAATTGGTAGCAGTTGTATAATTTTTTATCTTTTTTTACGATATAACTTTTTTATCTTTGAGACTTCATATGACAATGTGAAAATAAGACAGGGTGAATTAACTAAAATGTTAGACAGAATATTCTTCATTGCGGTTCAAATGAGAAAGAAAAACATAAGCCTTTGAGCGGGCGCTAGTCAACAAACATTGCACAGATTTCAGTTTTACAAAGTACACAGTTCATTTTGTTCAGGGCAAGAGGGCAAACATTCTAGAAAAAGATGTGTGCACGCTTATCTGAAGTCCAATTAACACAATTCTTTTCAGATTGCAGCTATATTGTGTTGATACTTTTGCTTGGTAACTTCTTAAAATAATAAATCGAACATCAGTGGAAAGTGATACTACCTTTTCTTCAAGTTGTACATCTAAGAGCTTGTACACCTGGTCAAATTCGTTCCTGCTGATTTCACATATCTTTTTCCAAGCAGAACGATATTTCTCCTCCCCTCCCTACATAGTATATAGTGCTTAGAAGAGAACGAGAGAAGACTGCTATGTTTTCAGACTCCACATATAAGAAAGGTCAACTTACCTGTAACCGAACGACAGCTTGTTGAGCCCTATCTTTAAATTCTGCATCATTGTCGAATTTTTCTTTGGATGCTTTATAGAAAAGCTGTAGCAAATAACCAAAATGAAACATGATCATTTGTTTACCAAATCAGAAATTCTAATACAAAGCAAATTAAGCACTTCTTTCCACCTTCGCAAGATAGATCAATCGGGAGCATGCATACACATACACCTAGATGCAACACATATCTACATAATATGTGCTTCAGATTAATTACAATTATTTCATCCCTAATTGTATGCTAGTGACAACCAATTCAGATTTGCTACTGTCATGGGCTCCAATTATTCAAATTTCAGAATGTACTTTGAAGGACTTAGAGGAAGGACAGCAGGTAAGTGGGTGGCTGAGAACAAGCAACCAAGAGGAAAATCCAATATGCAGTGATATGAAATCAAACATCACGGCCATTACTGCTCAAGCTAGGCGATTAAAAAAGGCAATCCAATTAAACATAGCATTCAAAACAATAGCATCACATGCCTGGTTAAAATAATCTGTATGCCACTGGAATTGGTTAAGGCATAAACCACTACAGTGATAATACCGATTCATGGATTAAACAATAAAGGATACCAAATAAGTGATACACCTATCCGGGATTAAAAGTGTATATGAATGTTACTAAGAAAAACACAAACAATTAAATATTATGATTTATTTTTTACTGGGACAAAGTACCATGTAACTCATAATTCAATTTTCTTTCAACCATGTAGCTTCTTACATGGATATCTAGTACCAAACTCCATGCATGCTTATAAGCCAAGTTAAATATTTCGATAATACCTATAGGCATGTGTTTATAAGTTTATTATGCCACAATTACTACAATAGTACCATCAATGCATGGAACAACACCTTACCTGGAGGTCACCAATGGCCTGGCTGCCAAGTTCCTCCCATTCCGGAAACTTTTCAAACAGAAATTCAATCAGCATTCCAAACTGCATGAACCAAGGCGAACGTGATTCAGTATGCAAAGCAAAAATTCCGTTTTAACTTATAAGGCCTCCATATTGGCCAACATTTTAGCAGTTACTTGTGTCCCCAGAACAAGCAGCAAAAAAATATTTCTGCTAGTGCAATATACCAAGGCACCACTTTCTCCAGCACAGCACAAGTGAACTTTCAGTTTTTGCTCTATAAAATAGTAGATATGAAAGACTAGATACTAATAGTACATCATTGATGTGTCTCAAAAATGAAGGTACATGAAGCTGGTGGTAATGGATGCAGGCCAGGAAAGGGGTAGCCCCACCAAGGAAAAAAGAAGGATTAGTTGGTGCACGTAACCACATTGTCCATAAACCAAAATGGGTAGACAGCTTAAAGGATCATACGTTTGCACCAGCAATTTTCAGCATTAAGAAGAATCAACAAGTCTGTTACCTGTGTACCCCAGTCTCCCACATGATTGCGTCTGAGAACGTAGACATTTGAGAACTCAAACATGCGAGCTAGGGTATCCCCAATGATTGTTGACCTCAGATGCCCAACATGCATTTCCTTTGCAATATTAGGGGATGAAAAATCAAGCACTATCCTCTTAACCGGCAGAACTGGTGCCCAAGTTTTGATACCATTTACAAGCATATTTTGTATTCTCTGCAACATTGTAGTTTATTGGCACTTAGCGTGAAAGAATTGTAGCACCAGTAGATGCAAAATTGCATGTAGAACATCTAAACCAGACCTTGGCAACCCAGCTGTTGGATAATACAATATTCACGAAACCAGGACCAGCAACAGAGGTCGATTCAATAACATCACCGGCAGGCAGGTTCTTGGCAATGGCCTGCGAAAATTTCAGTATGGATGAGAAAAGAAAAATGAACAAATAAGGAAACAATGGAATTGGCGCCTACGGAAGAATGCTCCTACTCCATGAGATCTTCTTGAAGTAAACCATCAGCACTAGAAAAGGATAGGATCATTCTAACCTGTCCAATTGCGTTGGGGTTTTTGAAACTTGTCCCGGATCCTTTAACTTTTGACCACAATCCCATTGCGTTGTTGCTGCATATATCGTTTACATGTGGTCATTAGATGAGCACATTGAATGGATGCTAAGATGCAAGGAGCCAACAGCATACCACTGGTAGTCGCCAAACTTTGTTGTGCAGACTTCAACCACTGGCTCTACCTCCACTTCAGGCACCGTCGCGCGGAGTGACAAAGCCGCAAAGTTGGAGATCTGCTGCTTGACACTCCCTGCTCCCTGCACGGCCTAGCATTATGTTCAAGACCTCACAATCTCAATCGAGAGGGTACAGAAAGAACACACTCAGCACTATCATCTCCCGAACCAGCAACCCAATACTCACCAGAGGTGCAGGTTCCTGAGCCTGGGCAGAGGCGGAAGTGGAGGTCTCGTCCCCCATGGTTGTGGAAGCGTAGCAGGACCTCCTCAGTAGCCTTGCGGAGGCAGATGCTCTACAGTGACCTAGCTAGATAGGCAGAACAAAAGTTAGCAAACAGGCCTAAATTCAGCAACAGAAAGGCCCTATATAGCATGAATCCACTCACTGGCTATAACCTAAAAATGGCATGTTCATAAGTCAAATTGAGCAGAGTAGAGGATAAACTGCCGCCTTTTTCACCCCCAATCCCAAAAGTTGTGCATAAATTCGCATGCTCCTAGCGCTCAACTCAAACTGCTGCGGAAGGATCACCGCTGACAGATAAATTTTGGTTTAGAGCGGTAAACCCGAACCACGGGAAACTAAATTCAAGCATAGCATACTAGACTCTGAATCCCGCAACAAGTCCACTACTAATAATCCGCCATTCACTCTAAATCTCCCGAGCCCGTAGGCACAAACTCTAAACCCCATACATAAACCCCCGGATTTCTTCGGCCAAATCGGACCTCGCGACTTCTCCGGGCGACGCGGGGACGGCGCAGCGCTGCCGGAGCGGAGGTGCGGAAGTTCACCGGAAGGGATTGGGGAAGGAAGAATGGAGGACCAACCGAATCGAGGGCGGGCGGAGAGGAGGAGGAGTCGCGCGGGGTAGGGCGCCGCCACTGCTGTTGCTGCTGCTGCCGCGAGTGCCCGCATCTCGGCCTCGTTCGAGAATAAATACGCCGCGTGCAGGGGGAGAGCTGGCGAGGGTTTTCGCTGGTGTACCTTATCGGGCCCGCCAAGTCATCCTTTGGGTTTGGGGGGCTTGGGGCTAGGTCTAGGTTGTGGATATGATTTAAACTTGGGGTGAGCGGAGCCAGCCGAAGAGATCGAGAGAGAAGGAAGATAGGGAGGGGAGGAGGAGGGTGGCCGGAGATAAGAGGGGGCAGGGAGGAGGTGGCCGGAGATTGAGGGGGCAGGGAGGAGGTGTCAGTAGGACTTACCTGCAACGTCGCCGTAGAGTTCCTGCGCCGCCGCCGCCGCCGCCGCTCCCGTCGAGTCGTCCCGTAATCCCGTGCTCACTCTGTTTCTCGGGTGCAAGGGTAGTCTCTAGTCTAGCGATTTGCTTGACAGTCCAATGGCAAATTGGACCTGACAAATTCCAAATTCCATGCTCCAATTTCAACACCCACACGTTTTCGTTTTCATTTTTTAAACGCTCAAGAGGAGCCCAACTTTGAATTAGTGAAGCTATCAATCGACACGGATTATACAAGATCACCCACCCACAAGACAACAACACACACCACAACGGCCGAGCGATACAAGAGGGCATCCTGAACAGCTTATAACTTAACACTACAGGCAAACTGAAGACTACCACGCTCCGGCACCAAGACAACGAGCAAAGAAGGCATGGTGAGGAACTGCCATGGTGTAGAATAGAGATTATGCTCGAGGAAGACACCCTGAACTGCAAGCACTAGACACCCTCATGTTCTTACGCCAAAGAGAGCCCCTACCCTCTCATCTTGGCTCGAAAGCGTCGAAACATCAGACATGAGATCAGCTCACCCGAGAGCTGGAGAGGTGTTGGACTCGAGCCCTGGGACATCCCCAAACCACAACCACTAAAGCAAGGGAACACACCACATCGGCCAAACAATTGCGACCCTTGGAGAGCCTGAGAGAGGCAGGAAAGCCACCGAAGGCAACTGCACATGCCAAAGCTCCCCCTTTCAACTCTTCTCACCGAGCACCACAGTCCCCAGACGACGCCTCCAACAAGGACATGGCGTGCAGCACGTCACGTCGCCGAATCCACGGGATTTTGGGCTTTCGCCCGAGAGGTAGGTTGGGGTGTAAACATGGGACCTCAGCCACGCATCCAAGGAGGGAGAACGACACCTGAAGGTGTCGCCGCCGCTGGGCTGGGCCAGCCGACCTAGGATTCCCCCCGGTCCCAAGCATACCACCAGCACCCACCACGTTCTAGTTCAAGGATCAATCATCGCCATCAGCCTGAACCGGTGGAGGAGAGAGATCCGAACAGGGAGACACGAACCAAAATTGACGAGGAGGAAGACTTCCATGGTGCAGCCACCGCCCTCCACTGTCGCACCTCCCAAGAGGTCGAAGTCGACGGTTAGAGACACCCGCGATGACGCCTACCACGAGCACACCGTCGTCACACATGAAGAGCCACTGCACATATCCATGGACCCAGCCAAGGCCGTGGCAGGAAGCACCCCAGCCGTTGGCCACCATCGTCAAGCACCGGCAAGGCCGAGCATGAGAGGAGGACGGGGTGAGGCAGTGATACCGAGTAGCCGTAAGCAGAGGACATGCCCCCCCCCCCACACACACACACAGCAGCATGCCTCCATGCCACCACGCCAGGGGGCGCGCAGATCCCCGCTGCCCCTATCACCGGCTTTGTTGGGCTTCGCCGACAGCAGCCTCAGGGGACAGCGAGGGGAGGGAGGGGAGGAAGCGGCAGCGGGGGTAAGGGTCCCCCATGGTCGCCCAAAGGAGACGACAAGAGGGGTACGCGCTCCAAAATTCGAAACTCAAAACATATTTGTTTTTTTTTTTCATTTTGCAATGACACGACTAGTTTTTTTGCATTCAAATACCAAAACTGCAAAAACAAAGAAGCAAAATAGTAAAGACAGATATATGCGAGCTGTCTTCAACGATTATACAAAATAAAGTCTAGAAAATAAGCCTTTCAGATCTTTAAACTTTTTTTCTTTCCTGACACAATGTTATATTTTTGTGAAGGCAATCAAATGTAAATATCAAACCAAGAACCTGTAAATATCAATGACGGTTCTCCTATAATTTTAATTTGAGTCGCCATGTCAATGCTAAGTGCATGCGCGCAACAATTAAAGTAATCAATCACCATCGGCAAGAATACCAACACTAGTATGGCACGAAACAACAATCGAACAACCTCGTTGATATTGTTGGGAGTTGAGAGTATGAATCACCATCGTCAAGGATGTAGAAGACGGGACAAGAATTACGAGGACAATTCTCCCAGCGACAATCATGAGAAAAAAAATCCAAAATCAATCTGATATTTGAGTCGGTCCGATGTCATCCTAGGCCGCGACACAGGCTTGAGGTGTCTAAGGGGAGGTGCCGAAAATAGAGCTATACATAGTAGGGTATGTAGTAGTAGATTTAGATCTAGGCTTGTGTGTTAGCTTCTTGCCAGTTTTCGGCTATATGCTGGGAGGTTGGCGTTGGATCTTCTAGGCTGGTTGAAAGATGATGTTTTTGCTCAGCGTGGTGCTCCTGTGGTCGAAGCTAGAGACGATGTGTGGAGACCTTGTTGGTGCCTTCGTCAATAAAGCATTTGTTTTCTACACGGTGGTTGTCAAGATCTTTGGTTCCTTTCCTCCTAACTCTCGCCATGGTGGTGTGGAGGAGAGAAGATCCGATGATGTTGGTGGAGATGTGGCAAGCCTACAACATGGAGTGTATCCACGACAACGATGGTTCTGGCTTCCTAGATGGCCGAAGGGCGACCACTCCCACCTCCATTGTCGGCAACGGTAGCTTCTCCTGGCTGGTGGCAAATGGGCATCTTCAACCTCCAGGTTGTTGTGCCAAGAAGGAGGTGCTACTTCTCTAGTACAGCAAGCTCCCGCTGCTCCATCCCAAATGGTTCAGTATTTGGCAATGTCATAGTCGGTTGTGTTGCAGAGCTTTTACATTGATGCGATGGTGAAGGAGCTGGACGTAATAGTGTTTTCCAGTTTCTTTTTAGGGTCCTAGTGAAAAAATGAGGACTTTCTTGTAAGTTTTTCACTTTCCTTTTGGTCCTATATGTATTTTGTAACTCCACCTACCAAACAGAATGAAGCTCCTCGGCTGATCCACTATTTAAGAAAGGAGTCACCTCTATTAGGCTAGTCATAGTGAGAAGTTTTATAGAGTAATAACATGCACATGTTACTAGCCATGTTATTGCCTTCATAGTGAATAGTATTGTTGATGTGATAACATAGAAGTTCATATTTATTAATTTACAGAACCATTATTTGTTTGAGCAGTGTGATATGATGGTAACATAGACATCTGTATCAGTTTACTAGTTTATGCACTTCGAGATAAAATTTTAACTATTAATTTGGTCAACAAAATATAAGATATCCACCACAAAATTATATCTTTTGGAACTTCATTTAAATATTAATCCAATGGTATAACTTTTATGGCATAAATCTCATATTTCTTGACCAAATTAATTGTTTTTTTCTTAAGATACGTAGTACGCTAGTACGCTAATAAATCAGTATGAAGGGAGTATTAATTACCATAATCATGTATTTTCTCAATTATTGACATGTTATGTTATAAAAATGCCTAGTTGATATTACATGCAGGTCCATCCATGTTATCACCTTAGACTACTAATACTGAATAACGAAGGTAGTAACATGCAACTATATGCAATGCCAACTAGATATTCTAGTGACATGACATGTCATTACATGAAGAGTGATGGTTCTGATAATTAGCTATATTACCATAACATCATAATTTTTTAAGATAAAATAAATCTATAATAAGCTCATTAATGTACACATCCATGGTACTACATCTTTGTTACTATGCACTATAATAATAAAATAAACCAATATCAACATTACTCTATACTGTATTATTTTTTACTATGACTGGTCTTACTTACTCCCGTGAATGATCTTATTTTCATTCGTGGATGATCTTGCCTCCGTGGGCGTCAAGAAACTTCCGCATCGTCCTTTTCCACGACCCCAGCCCATCATCCGTGGCCACCAAGGCATTCTTTCCGAAAGAAAAGGAAACAAATAAAGGAGAGAAACACCTGTCGCGGTATTCGCCGGCGACGCCTATATAGTCAACACAACGACATTAAAAGCTCAAACTCAGCTCACTCCGGCACTCAAAATCAGAGCAACAACTTCACACTCCACACTCCAGAAAAGAGAACCAAGACCACTAAGAGACTGACAACTAATGGTGTTCGAGGTAGCAGCAATGGCATTGGCATCCTTCGTAGGTGAGGCTGTTTCAACATGGAGCCTGCTCTGCGGCCTCGCTGCTCTGCTCCTTATGTGGGCGGCCTCCCACGCCGCGGAGAGATACTGTCTGAGGCCGCGGCGGCTCGGCCGGGCGCTCCGTGCGCAGGGTCTAAGCGGCACGGCGTACCGCTTCCCGGCCGGGGACTTCGCGGAGAACGTCCGGCTCAGCCAGGAGGCGCAGTCGCAGCCTATGTCGCCGCCATGCCACGACATCGTTTCCCGCGTGTTGCCGCACCTCCATCATACAGTCATGGAGCACGGTGAAGTCTGCATCACCTGGTTCGGGCCGATCCCCAGGGTCGTCATCGCGAAGCCAGAGCTGGTGTCCCAGATCCTGTCCAACAAGTCCGGCCACTTCGACAAGTTCACAAACAATAGGCTGGGAGAGCTCATAAGCCGCGGGATCGGGAGCCTCGACGGCGAGAAATGGGCGACGCGCAGGAGGATCCTCAACCCTGCTTTCCATCTCGAAAAGCTCAAGGTACGCACGTAATCCACACGCACGTATGTGTCTGTCTTATTTGTAAGTGCTAACTGAATTTCATTCAGGGCATGCTGCCGGCTTTCTCGACGTGCTGCGCCGAGATGGTAGGCAGATGGGAGAGTAAACTATGTGCGGCTGGTGGATCACACGAGCTGGACGTGTGGCAGGAGTTCCCGGACCTCGCAGGAGACGTGATTTCCCGCACGGCGTTCGGCAGCAGCTTCGAGGAAGGACGGCGGATCTTCCTGCTTCAGGTGGAGCAGGCCGAGAGGGTCATGAAGGCCTTCCAGTACATGTACATCCCAGGCTACCTCTTCTTGCCTACCGAGAACACCAAGAGGATGAAGGTGATCAAGCGGGAGGTGGAAGGGCTCCTGCGAGGGATCATCGACAAGAGGGAGCTAGCAATGGGGGACGATGATGGTGGCGGCGACTTGCTCGGCCTGATGCTGCAGTCCAACAGGACGTCCGGTTCCGGTCAGAGGATGAGCACCGAGGACGTGATCGAGGAGCTCAAGCTCTTCTACTTCGCGGGGATGGAGACCACGGCGGCGCTGCTCACATGGACGCTCGTCGTGCTCGGCATGCACCCCGAGTGGCAGGAACGGGCCAGGGAGGAGGTCTTGGGCGTCTTCGGCAGTGACGACACACCCAGCTTCGACGGGCTAAGCAGACTCAAAACGGCAAGTCCATCATCATGTAAAAATTCCCCTGTTCGATTGTCCCCGGCCATTGCTAACTATATACATCCGAATTCCCTTCCGATAATCCAGGTGACGATGATACTGAACGAGGTGCTGAGGCTCTACCCGCCGGCGGTGACCATGAACCGGAAGACATCCAAGGAGACACAGATCGGGGGCATCACGTACCCTGCCGACGTAGTCCTCGAGATGCCCATCATCCTGCTTCACCACAGCCCGGACCTCTGGGGGGACGACGTGCTCGAGTTCAAGCCAGAGAGGTTCGCGGAGGGGATCTCCAAGGCGACCAAGGACGGCCAGCCGGGGTTCTTCCCCTTCGGCTGGGGGTCCAGGATCTGCATCGGCCAGAACTTCACGCTGCTCGAGGCCAAGATGGCGCTGACCATGATCCTTCAGCAATTCGAGTGGTGGCTGTCGCCTTCCTACGCTCACGCGCCGTGCACCGTCCTAACGCTGCAGCCTCAACATGGCGCGCAGATTATACTCAAGAGTCGCTGATGGCCGACCGCTCATCTTGTCCAGCTATAGCATCTTCGTTGCCATGCTTAAAATCCGTAGTTCAAGAACATTGCAATTATGGGGGATACAAAGGAAGATATCTCAACCGCAATCTAGCTAGTGTTGGCAGAAACGAGGTGGAAGAACACATAATAGACATACGAACGCCCTCTTTGGTTTTTTTTTTCTTGGATAATGGGTGTTTTATCGGTTTTGCTATGTCTCAGTTAACTTGAGATTTTCTTAAGTCTAAGTTACTTACAAAAAAGCGCTTGAGTTTTATTTTTCTGTTAAAAATGTGCAATTACACTTTTTTTCTAGAAATGTGCAACTGGACCGAGTTGCACTTTTCTTTGAACTGCAGTTGCAATTTTTTAAGGTGATTAAGACTTAAGAAAATCTCCATCAACTGAGACATAGACACACCCGTGTTTTATTACTTTGAGCAATAAACCCAGCCTCTGGCCCTCTGCACACAACCATACAAGTAGAGTCATTTCAAATAATCTCAACGAAACACACGACAAGTACTTAAAGTTATGTGAATGCAAAACATCTAGCTAGGTGGATCCAGGTGGAGATCACGCTACCACCCATGTTAGAAAAAATATCCCTCGCCGTAAATGGTATGAGACTCCGAAGATCTTGTTCTTCTCCAAGCGCTCCTCCGTGCCAGGGGCACGATTCTTGCACTGTTTGGTGCGCGGAGCCATGGCGGAAGCACGGTGGGCAGAGAGAGAGAGAGGAAGCAGAGGGTGTGTGCGCGAGGAGCTTGAGGAGGAAGAAGGACACACAGAGAGAGAGAAGGTGTGCGGCGCAACGAAGGGGGAAAAGTGAGGACAAGGGTTGAACTTATAGGAGGAAGAAGATACGCTCAGCCGTTGGATGAAAAGGGAAGGATTCTAAACCCTACGCGTGTCCAAGTGGTAGAATGGTCTTTTCACTTTAATTTTACCAAGGGGAAATTACCGCGCGCATGCCGGGAATTTCGGAGGATGTGCGCCCCACTTGCGTGACGTGGAGGAAATGCAGAAGTCTGGACCCATGGAACAGTGGTTTGCCAGGAGTCGTGTCTTCCTAAGGTGGACAGACATGGCTGTCATCGGCAACGACGTAAGTGTCAAAAAAGCTTCGAGTGATGAGCAAAATATAGTGGAAAGAAAACTTCGAGATCTGAAGAAATGTATGTTGAAAAAGAAAATTCGGGAGTCTATGCCCAGATGCAAGCACCTGTTCATATGCTCGAGGGCTACTCTTATCAGAAGTATTATGCATACTTCTGATAAGATGACGTGGTGAAGGAAAAAAATACAGAGTTGATCAAAATAACAGAAGTTGAGCCTACAACCAAGTGCAAACACTCGGCTGTAGCCTCGGGGGCTACTCCCATCGGGAGCGCTGGTCGCGCACCCGATGAAATGTAGAGAAGAAAACGAAGAAAAAGTAACAAGTCAATATAGAATTGCAGACGAAGAACTTCTTTCGTATATCTTCGAGTTATACATATAACTCGTCATGTACTCCCATCGGGAGGTCAAGATATTATTTCACGAGTCAACTCGAATAAATAAAGAATTCTAGCAGCCGACAAAGGCACTCGACAAAATATTCTTAGAGCGTGTCCGCCGCGGTGAAAACTCTGAATGTCGTAACTCGAAAGAGAGTACGAATGTAAGACCCTAGGATCCGTCCTGTGCGGCGTGACATCGCACCCGAATGCACTCTCCCACTTATCCGTACCAGTAGATGCGAAGAAAAATCCTGACGGACGCATTAGGTACTCGATAAAACAAAGCTGAGATTCAATTCACGATAAATCCTCAAGCGGCACGTGTCGAATTATGCTAGTTTTCCATGTTCGAGTCCAGTGACTTGAGCTTGAAGTAG
Organism: Lolium rigidum; assembly: GCF_022539505.1. Classification (NCBI taxonomy): domain Eukaryota; kingdom Viridiplantae; phylum Streptophyta; class Magnoliopsida; order Poales; family Poaceae; genus Lolium; species Lolium rigidum. The sequence continues at coordinate 74,756,496 of NC_061511.1, read as the reverse complement.
GTTTATGCGGATTTGCCACAAGATCAGTTAACTGGTACCTGATCCGTGAGATGAACCATCCCCATTTGCCATCATCCCAGTACAAAATAGACATTGAGAAAAATATTCATTATGTTTCGAAAATTTTATAAACATGTGATTCATTTTTACAATGAAGATTTTACTCGACTCTGCGATTCAAACAAAATCTCGGGGGATACTGACATATGTATGCTGCATAGGCATGCCGAATAAAGTACCCGGGTTATCTGGAGAAGACGTGAAGCCCACGGACCTGAAGCTTTGGAGGCTCAGAAGCCCAGAGAACCTCGAATAAGCAAAATAGAGTTGTAGTAGGAATATTGTTACAATATAGGAAAGGCCAAGTATGCCTCTCGCAATTTGTAACTTATACGACACAAAAAGCCTCGGCTCCACCTCCTATATAAAGGGGAAAAGCAAGGGATCGAATCTATTGTCAACAGAACTACCATAACCTTTAGTTGTGCACCTTTGTCGGTTGAAACCTTCGAGATCTACTTGCCCTCTACTTCTTACGAAATTTTAAGTCTACAATCCGTAGGCATTGATGAGTTAATCCCTCGTCACTGAGGGTGATGTTGTAACAAAGCAGGAAAACCCATAGAGGAAGATGTTGCAGCCAAGCACTCACCATGATTTTTAATAATCCCTCTCTCATAATATAAGATGATATTACATCCAATACATCGTTTGATTCAATATCATCTTATATAATACTAAAAGTGGGAGTAATAGCATGAAGAGTAGAAGTCACTTAAAAGCAATATTGCACCATTATACATTACTAATAGCAAAAAAAACAAAAAATTGGGCTGGATCACGAGGCTAGGTCAAGTGTAAACATTTGGCTCGTGGTGGCGTCCTCCATCCGTTAGCTAGGTAGATCATAGGGTTGGATATTTTAGTTGTTTTTAAGGGTACGCCAATGGTGTACCATTTTATTTATAGAAGATAGAATGTAGTTATAAACTCAGGACCCTACACGAGATATGGTGTTACAAAATCCACACCACTCAGAAGTAGTGATATGCGATGTTGAGGAATTTGCTTGGTGTTCCGGAATTCGCAGCAGTGGTATGAAAGTGGGGACGACAACACAGGTGAAGTTCAGAGTCCTACCTTTCAGGGTGAAAACCCAAGATCTGACCTTAACTGGTTGTGTCTGGCAATGACCTTGTTGGAGGCATTGTTTTGAGAGAGGGGACTATCTTCAGGGTGTGTTGTGGGTATACTTTATGGGTATATCAACGACATGGCCTCGATCCGGCAAGCCCGGGTGGCCCACAGATGGTGATGTGGCATGTGGCCCATCGGGCGGCCCAGTTGCTGTAGATCCTGAAGGATGAAGTCCAGCCCAGGAGCGAGGAGCTGGATCCCAACCGACCTACAAGGAAGGTCGGATCCGTGGAGGCCCATAAGGTATCCGGATCCTGCACGACATAGATGGAAGGCGGATCCTTGACATACACGGCAAGACATTGTACCGTAGTTAGGCAACTTGTATTCCGGCTAGGACTCTCCATGTAAACCCTAGATCCATGCGCCTTTATAAGCCGGATCCCGGGATCCCTATAGGCACAACCACAACTCATTGTAACAACGCGAAAGCGGCCAGATAATTCCAGACAAGCAGCAGTAGGCCCTGTCTTCGAGCAGGTGTTCCGAAGCTAGGTAAATCGCGTACCACCGTCCCGAGGACTCTCCGCCCTATGGCCCCTACTTCTTCTCCCCTCCATGAGGATCCCTCCTCAGGAGTACCATCGAATAGGCAACGACAGGGTGAAAACATAAGATCTTTGATCGGGCGACAACGGCGCTGGTGCACTATTCCTTTTTTGGAGGCGTCGCTTTTGGAGAGTCTGTATTTCAGGTGTTGTCTTGGTGGTGGATGTACTGCTGTTGCTAGGCCTGGGATACTTTGGCGGGACTTTTATTTCTTAGTTTTCTTTTCTCTTTTTTGGTTGTGTGTATCCGTACTGCCATTAGGGTGGTGCGTTGTTGCAGAGGTTGGGTGTAATTGGTATCTTTTGATATTAATATATTCCCTTTATCAAAAAAAAATCCACACCACTCCAAGAAGCTAAGCTAGGCTAACTACTCAGGAACACTTCTACTCCGATAGCTCCAAGCTTACATTGCTTTAATTTCTCAATGATCAAACACACTAGCCTTCCAATAGATTACTGCAGATGCGCGATAGCAAAAACCTAAACATTAATTTGATTCCATAAGTTCCAGGCCATTAGGAGCACGACATTGTCAAACCCTCTTCGTTTTACTTTATCTTGCATTCTCCTCTCATAGTTACACCAATGTGCCAACTGATCACTGCAAGAAGGGATTTGAGCAGTGATGGTGAGCTCGTCAAACACCTTGTACCAAACTTGCCTTGAATACATGATGTCTACTCACACTTCTTTTCCTGTAGACAGTGTTGGGCCTCCAAGAGCAGAGGTTTGTAGAACAGCAGCAAGTTTTCCCTTAAGTGGATCACCCAAGGTTTATCGAACTCAGGGAGGAAGAGGTCAAAGATATCCCTCTCAAGCAATCCTGCGATCACAATGCAAGAAGTCTCTTGTGTCCCCAACACACCCAATACACTTGTCAGATGTATAGGTGCACTATTTCGGCGAAGAGATAATGAGATGCAAGTAATATGGATGAATATGAGTGGTAATAGCAATCTGAATAAAATATGGCAGCGAGTAAACATGCAGTGGAACAAGTAAACAAACGATGACCTCCCTCGGCATCGGCACCGGAAAATAGCTTGTCGGCGTGCAGATTGACGTGGGAGATAGGAATCTTTGTGGTGTAGCTTTTCTATTCGGAAACAAGGCCTAGGGATCATACTTTCACTAGTGGACACTCTCAACATTGATCACATAATAAAACCACTCTACACTCTCTTGTTGGATGATGAACACCATTAATTGTGTAGGGCTACAAGAGCACCTCAATGCCGGAGTTAACAAGCTCCACAACATTCGATGTTCATATTTAAATAACCTTAGAGTGCATGATAGACCAACGCAATTATACCGAGTACTAACATAGCATGCACACCGTCACCGACAGGACTATGAAAGGAGGAATAGATCACATCAATACTATCATAGTAATAGTTAACTCCATAATCTACAAGAGATCACAATCATAAACTACGCCAAGTACTACATGATGCACACACTGTCACCATTACATCATGGAGGAGGAATAGACTACTTTAATAACATCACTAGAGTAGCACATAGATTAATAATGATATAAAGCTCATTGCAATCATAAAGGAATATAAATAAGCACTTCACTATGCTATTCTGAATTACTCTCTGGCAAGATAACGAACACTAATTCATCATGTAGGCAAACCTTAAAGATGTATTCCCAAGTACTAATAAACACCCCACGTTGTCACTGTAAGCATTTCATAGGAGGTACTAACACACCACAATTTCATAGAGACATCCAACTCAAATCATAACTCAGTGAACAAGTATTCTGTGAAATATAGCCTAAGAGACCCACACGGTGCACACACTGTCACCTTTACACACGTGGGACAAGGAGTCTCCGGAGATCACATAAGTAAAATCCACTTGAATAGCATAACGACATCTAGATTACAAGCCCATCATATGGATCTCAATCATGTAAAGCAGCTCATGTGATCATTGTATTGAAGTACATAGGAGAGAGATTAACCACATAGCTACCGGTACAGCCCTTAGCCTCGATGGAGAACTACTCCCTCCTCATGGGAGACAGCAGTGGTGATGAAGATGGCGGTGGTGTCGATGGAGATGCCTTCCGGGGGCACTTCCCCGTCCCGGCGGCGTGCCGGAACAGAGACTCCTGTCCCCCAGATCTTGGCTTCGCGATGGCGGCGGCTCTGGAAGGTTTCTCGTACCGTGGCTTTTCCGTATCGAAGATTTAGGTCGGGGGCTTCTTATAGGCGAAGAGGCGGAGTCGGAAGGGTTACGGAGCCGCCACACAATAGGGGCGCCCCCCCCTTGGGCCGCGCCGCCACCCCGTGTGGGCCCCCGTGGCTCTCCTCCGGTCCCTCTCGGGTGTTCTGGAAGCTTCGTGGAATTATAAGATGCTGGGCGTGGATTTCGTCCAATTCCGAGAATATTTCCTTACTAGGATTTCTGAAACCAAAAACAGCAGAAAACAGGAACTGGCACTTCGGCATCTCGTCAATAGGTTAGTTCCGGAAAACGCATCAAAACGATATAAAGTGTGTATAAAACATGTGAGTATCATCATAAAAGTAGCATGGAACATAAGAAATTATAGATACGTTTGAGACGTATCAAGCATCCCCTAAGCTTAGTTCCTACTCGCCCTCGAGTAGGTAAACGATAACAAGGATAATTTCTTAAGTGACATGCTATCATAATCTTGATCAATACTATTGTAAAGCATATGAGATGAATGCAGCGATTCGAAGCAATGGCAAAGATAATGAGTAAACAAATGAATCATATAGCAAATACTTTTCATGAATAATACTTTCAAGACAAGCATCAATAAGACTTGCATAAGAGTTACTCATAAAGCAATAGATTCAAAGTAAAGGCATTGAAGCAACACAAAGGAAGATATAAGTTTCAGCAGTTGCTTTCAACTTCAACATATTTATCTCATGGATAATTGTCAGCACAAAGTAATATAACAAGTGCAATAGGTAAACATGTAAGAATCAATGCACACAGCTGATACAAGTGTTTGCTTCTAAGATAGAATGAAGTAGGTAAACTGACTCAACAATAAAGTTGAAGATTGGCCCTTCGCAGAGGGAAGCATGGATTACTATATTTGTGCTAGAGCTTTTCATTTTGAAAACAAGAAATAATTTTGTCAACGGTAGTAATAAAGCATATGTGTTATGTATAAGATATCCTATAAGTTGCAAGCCTCATGCATAGTATACCAATAGTGCTCGCACCTTGTCCTAATTAGCTTGGATTAACATGGATTATCATTGCATAGCATATGTTTTAACCAAGTGTCACAAAGGGGTACCTCTATGCCGCTCGTACAAATGTCTAAGGAGAAAGCTCGCATTGGATTTCTCGCTTTTGGTTATTCTCAACTTAGACATCCATACCGGGACAACATAGACAACAGATAATGGACTCCTCTTTAATGCATAAGCATTCAACAACAATTAAAATTCTCATAAGAGATTGAGGATTAATTGTCCAAACTGAAACTTCCACCATGGATCATGGCTTTAGTTAGCGGCCCAATGTTCTTCTCTAACAATATGCATACTCAAACCATTTGATCATGAAAATCGCCCTTACTTCAGACAAGATGAACATGCATAGCAACTCACATGATATTCAACAAAGGTAAAAGTTGATGGCGTCCCCAGAAACATGGTTACCACTCAACAAGCAACTTATTAAGAAATAAGACACATAAGTACATATTCTTCACCACGATAGTTTTTAAGGCTATTTTCCCATGAGCTATATATTGCAAAGGCAAAGGATAGAAAATTTAAAGGTAGCACTCAAGTAATGTACTTTGGAATGGCATAGAAATACCATGTAGTAGGTAGGTATGGTGGACACAAATGGCTTAGTTTTTGGCTCAAGGATTTGGATGCACGAGAAGAACTCCTCTCAATACAAGGCTAGGCTAGCAAGGTTGTTTGAAGCAAACTCAAGTATAAAACGGTGCAGCAAGACTCACATATGAACATATTGTAAGTATTATAAGACTTTACATCGTCTCCTTGTTGTTCAAACACCTTAACCAGAAAATATCTAGACTCTAGAGACCAATCATGCAAACCAAATTTTAATAAGCTCTATGTAATTCTTCATTAATGGGTGCAAAGTACATGATGCAAGAGCTTAAACATGATCTATATGAGCACAACAATTGCCAAGTATCAAATTATTCAAGACATTATACCAATTACCACATGCAGCATTTTCTGTTTCCAACCATATAATAATGAACGAAGCAGTTTCAACCTTCGCCATGAACATTATGAGCTAAGAACACATGTGTTCATATGAACCAGCGGAGCGTGTCTCTCTCCCAAACAAAGAATGCTAGGATCCGATTTTATTCAAATAAAAACAAAAACAAAAATAAAAACAAACAGACGCTCCAAGTAAAGCACATAAGATTGCAGCAAGCAACGCGATTTTTTCATAAGAGGAACACAACTAGTTGTACACCTAGGCAGACCCTCTGGAGATAAACTCATCCTCCGCCCCAGCTCTGATCTGAACTTGTACCACTTCCTCACAATGCTTGATATATTGGACTAGACCCATCATAGTTGAGAGGCCTCCTTCTATATCTGCCCCCCCCCCCCCAAATGGTCATTAGACTTCCCCTCGGGCACTGTTCTTTTGTCAAATCGGCGTTTGGTGACTTTTTCCATGCCCAGAGGTGCAATCTCTTGCACATTCCTCCCATTATGTGAGGTTGCTAATTCTCAGTCGATTATGAACTAAATTAGAGTTTGTTCAAAGTCCTATAATTTCTAAGTGCAGTTGTAACTGAAATTTTTAGTTGCATGTAAGGTTGGAACTGAGAATTTTTAGTTGCAAATGAGAATTTTTAGTTGTAGGTGAGGTTGCAACTACGAAAAAATTGTTCACATAGTACTAATTATTATTGAAACGGTAAAATTGTATTCATGTAGTATCAGGGGTTTTTTCTCGGCCGAAAATTCTGGAATCTCGCTGAAACCCAAAATCCTTGTTCCCCTTCGAGAAATAATGCTGCCGTTCGGATTGATTTGACATTTAACTTCCGAACAAAGATCAAATAGCATATACATGGAACTGTAAGTGACTATGGCTGTTTGAATGGTGGTAAGGCTCTCTACTCGTGGTTCAGTGAAAGGGGATTAAAAGTTCTTGCGAGGAATTTCTGTTTTTGCACAGCTTACTCTCAAGCGGGGCCAAAGAAAAGGAAAAAAAAAAGTAGTAGGGCAACCCAAAGGGTTCGGGCCTGCAACTTTCTGGTCAAAGGCACAAAGCTTTGACCACTCGTCCATGTAAGCACTACTGTATAGTATGTTCAATCTATTTATGAAATAAAAAATTGAATTTAAAATTTTCCTTGTTCATTTGCTACGATGGGTCCTATATATGCAATCGAAATTGTTTGAATTAACTCGAATGATAAAGATGCGAGATTTTCTTGGTTTTGTGGTAATGAGCAATTCTGGTGCCTTCCTGTGAAAAGTAGAGTGATGAAAAAACTTTGTAGCTCAAAACCATAGGTTGATATCACTTGACTCGGAATTAAGCTAATTTTCAGAATTATGCGCACCCGTATCTTAGTTAGTACTCCCTCCGATCGCAATTAATTAATTGGCGTGGACGTTAGTTCACTTCGTGCATGGAAGTATTTCGTGCCCGGGTTGATTAAATAGGATCTGAGGTAGTAGCTGCTAAGACTCAGCATCCACAGTGTTGCAAAAATCTAAATATGCCACGTAATGAAAAATGATTTTCCTGTTAAATGGCTTAGTTTTCCATTGTGTATAGACTAGTAAAAAGTGCCCGTGCGTTGCATCAGGGAAAAAAACAATTCTCAAACGAGACCACCTGTGTTGGTCCCATGCGGTATTACAAGTAGGTGTGGCGAAGGGCTTGCAATCTAACTCACTCTTTAGTGCTTGTTCAAAAACTCTTTAGTGAGCATATACAATACCAGAAACCAATTCGGCTCCCCGGTCCCTCTCCTAAAATACAATATTTTGGAGTGTTAAATTTTTTTGTTAAAAATTCCATCTGTACATCTTCACAATATATGTGTGTTCCTCAAGTTTCATAAAAAAATGGACAACTTTTGTGATCTATGTAAAAAAGAGAAAAAAATCTTGTGAAAATCTTACTTTTAGCACATGACGATGTACGTGTAGAACATGTCAATTTTAGTACATGTCGATTTTTCATTAAACGACTTTATGAGCGTGTAGAATATGAAGATGTAAGTGTGTACTATTTGTTACAAATTTTTAAAAGTTCAAAATATGTCTAAGCTAGATGCATTATTTTCGAATAAAGGGAGCATTGGCCGTACAAAGCTACCTCTCCGAGTACAATCCTATACTTCATCACTGTAGCCGAGCTAGCAGGCAACCAGGTCTGAACTTCCCTTGCATACGAAATTATGAATTCGTAAGAGCTTGTAGGCCGATGCCTGGTAGAGTGTTTCTGCAACAAAAAAGAGTGCACAAATCCACTTGTATCTGAAATCACGCATGAGCTTGCATGTCTGCGGATAGTCGAATCTTGCTGAAGTGGATTCTCTCTACCAATATAGTTGTATCTTCTAGGATGATCAGGAAAAAGCACCAGCCGGCCGGCACATCGCGCATGAGGCAAGTGGGTACGTCGCGTGGGAAGGGCGGGACTTGAGGGGCCTGCAGCGCGCGCAGGGGCACGTACATGTCGGCGGCGGGAGTCCAGGTGCACCATATAGTAGTTCGCCGGAGGCCGGAGTGGAGGCGAAGTACACATGAGGGAGAGGTTAAGCTCGCTGATGGAGGTCCTCTAGGCGGTGGTCGAAAATCGAGCCGGAAGGTCGGCGATGGTGCATGAGGTCGATTGACCTGCTCCTTGGATTCCATCCCAAGCAGGTCCGGACGCTGGTCGCGATTCTAGCATGGACCTTGAGCATCGCCTTGTTGAGATGCCTGGATCACTATAGTGCCAACATCATCTTGATGAACCCGCAACTTCGGTGAGCCCACCAACCGTCATGCAGAAGTAAACAGAACAACCACTACGATCATCCTGGGAACTGCCCTCCACCACTCCCTCACGAGCAGCATCACCTACCACAGGTCTGCAAGCCCGATCTTGTTAATCCCAGGTCTCCCAGCCCGATCACATCGATCCCAGGTCTGCAAGCCCAATCTTGTCGATCCCAGTCTTCCAGCCCGATCTCCCGATCTCCTTTTCCAGCGCTGCCATCACATCCCTCAACCTCAATCTCGTTGATCCTCGCATTGATCGTGTTCGTTCATGGCTACCATGCTCGAGCGGCCATATAAGAGGCGTTTATACGAACCTTGTTTGGGACTCTTTTTCGAAGGCCTAGAGACCAAACCTAATGCAATACGGTAAGCAATCTACCTTACGCGTACATGGCAGAAGCTAGGTTCCGGGCAAATAAGAATCCCACATAGGCACTGTTAGATGTATATATCTGTATATTGTAGTTTGCCCATATGTTAGGGGGCTTCCTGCATATTTCCACCGGTTGGCCCTCTGATAATACAACAATTATATTTCCTAACATGGTATCAGAGCAAAATTGATCCTCCTCTCCCTACGAAATTGTTCCCGGCCGTCGCGTTGCCGTCCTTGTCCCCGTCGTCCTCGTCCCCGCCCGATCTCCAGGCTCTCCGATCTCCAGCTCTCCTCTGTGGCCCGATCGATCCCCGACGCGGATCTCCTGATTCGCCCGCCTGCTCTCCGTCTTGATTCTCGTCCGCGCGAGGCGTCCGCGTGAGGCCGCCTGCTCTGCCCGTCTTGCAGCGCAGCGCCCCCGTCTCCCCGATTGATCCGTCCCGCTCAGCTTTCTCCGCTCCCTGGCCGGCCGTGCGTGCATCGACCCCGCGTGAGGCCGCCTGCTCTGCCCGATCTCCGCTCCCTGGCCGGCCGATCGGCCCGCGTGTGCTGAGCTTGGGGATGAGATATCGGCCCGCGTGTGCGGTGAGCTTGGTTTGATCTCTTTGCCCGTGGCCATAGTTGACTTCCAGCTGAAAAAAAAAGAAAAAAAAAACAAAAAAAAAGAAAAAAATACTGTCGTCGGCTGTTGTTACCCGATGTCTTCTTCTGCTGATCCCGCCTCATCTTTGGGCCTTCCTTCGGTACTTGGTATTTGTCCGCTGCCTCCGTGTATGACGGCTAGTCATTCTTCGTCGCCGTTTGCAGCCTCTTCACGCGACTCTGCCCGCGCTTCACCGACTTTTGTGGCCTCTTCACGCGGCTCTGCCCGCGCTTCACCGACTTCGTCTACGTCGGCCCGCCGCTCTACATCGACTTTTGCGACCTCTTCCCGCGGTTATGGCCGCGCTTCGTCGACTCTGTCTACGTCGGCCTGCCGCTCTACATCGACTTTCGCGGCCTCTTCACGTGGTTATAACCGCGCTTTGCCGACTCTGTCTTCATCGGCGTGTTGCTCTCCGTCGCCCCCTTTGGTGGCATCTGTGTGTGTGTGGCTGATAGCTCCTCGTCGGCACCTGATTGTACGTCGACCTCTCCAGTCGCGCCCCTCTCTGCGCATGAGATAGCGCAGCTTCACCGCCTGCTTGATGCTTGGGATTCCGGCTTACGTCGGCAGGCTCGCGGTCCGAGTCTCCGCCCTCGTCCTCATTGCACCTACTGTGGCAAGGTTGGCCACACTTTCTCCACCTGTTGGACGCGGGATCCCAGTTTACGTCAGCAGTTCCAGGATCGTCAGCAGGCTGGCTCTTTAGGATCTTCTGCAGTTGCACTCTCTCGATCGGGACATTCTCGGGGTCTTCGTGGTCCGCTCGCTACTACGCGACTCTTCCTCGCCGGGCGCCGCTGGTTCCGTGGACCGGCTCTTCGGCACTGCGCGACCACCGGTTTCTACACAATCGGGTACGTCCCCGTGGTATCCGGATTCCGGAGCTTCCTTTCATATGACCTCCGAGTCTTCTATTCTGTCCGCTCTTCGGTCTCTTATTTCTCCCCGTCCGTGTTGTCACGGCCGATGGTACCTCTATTCCTGTTTCTAGTAGAGGCACCCTTTCTACTCCCTCTTTCTCTCGTCCCCGATGTTTCTCATGTTCCTCGCCTTCAGATGAACCTTTTCTCTGCTAGCCAGCTCACCGATTCTGGTTGTCGCGTCATTCTTGACGCTGAATCTTGTGCGGTTCAGGATCGTCGCACACATGCCCTGGTTGGAGCTGGCCCTCGTAGCCGTAAGTCTCCGGGGCTTTGGGAGTTAGACTGGCTTCATGTTCCTTCCGCTGCCACTCCATCTGCCAGTTTTCCTCCGGTTGTTGCCTCTGTCACCGGCTCTTTTCAGCAGTGGCATCATCATCTTGGTCACCTTTGTGACTCTCGCCTGTCGTCTTTGGTTCATCGTGGCCTTCTGGGTCCGTCTCTCGGAGATGGGTCGTTACACTCGTCGTGGCTGTAGGTTAGGCAAACAGATCCAGCTTCCTTATCCTACTAGTGTGTCCGTCTCTCAGCCGACCGTTCGATTTAGTCCATTCAGATGTTTGGGGTCCGGCTCCCTTCGCTTCGAAAGGGGGCCATCGATACTATATCTTATTCATTGATGATTTTTCACGGTACACCTGGGTGTTTTTCATGCACTCTCGCAGTGAGGTGCTCTCTATTTATCAGCGTTTTGCGGCCATGGTCCGCACTCGGTATTCCTCACCCATTCGCGTGTTCCGTGCTGATTCTGCTGGTGAGTATATCTCCCAGCACCTTCGTGGTGTCCTTGCTGAGGAGGGCACCCTCGCTCAGTGTTCTTGTCCTGGCGCGCATGCTCAAAATGGCGTCGCCGAGCGTAATCATCGTCATCTTCTTGAGACCACCCGTGCTATGATGATTGCTTCTTCTCTTCCGCCACATTTCTGGGCTGAGGTTGTTGCTACGTAGGCCCACCTCATTAACATTCAGCCTTCCGCTGCTCTACAGGGTGGCATTCCTCTCGAGCGTCTCTCTGGTGTTTCTCCAGACTACTCGATTCTCCGTTCATTTGGTTGCGTCTGCTATGTCCTTCTGCCTCCTCGTGAACGCACCAAACTAACCGCTCAGTCTGTTGAGTGTGTTTTTCTCGGATACAGTGATGAGCATAAGGGCTATCGCTGTTGGGACCCTGTTGGTCGTCGGATGCGCATCTCTCGTGACGTCACGTTTGATGAGACGCGTCCCTTCTATCCTCGCCCCACCTCGGGTACTTACCCGGTGGATGATATCTCTTTTCTTCTTTTTCCGGATGCACCCCCTGCTGTTCCTCCTCCCCTCCCTCCTACTTCTGATGCGCCCCCTTCGGCGCCATCCTCTCGTTTGTCTAGTCCACCTAGTACTCCTCGTTCTCCGGCTCCTTCCGATGCTGTCCCTTCTTCCTCTTCTTCTGATGACTTGTCTTCTGCAGATGAGCTTCCCCCTTCACGGCCTGTGCGTCAGCGTCGTGCTCCAGCTCGTTACTCTCCTAGTCAGTATGGTCTCTCTATCGTTTCCGAGCCGACTTCTTATCGGGATGCCGAGCGTCATCCTGAATGGCAGCTTGCCATGGCTGAGGAGATCGCTGCGCTTGAGCGCACTAGCACTTGGGATCTTGTTTCTCCCCTTCGGTGTTCGTCCTATCACGTGTAAGTGGGTCTATAAAATTAAGACTCGCTCCGATGGATCTCTTGAGCGCTATAAAGCGCGTCTTGTGGCTACCGGCTTTCAGCGAGAGCACGGGCGTGACTATGATGAGACTTTTGCCCCCGTGGCTCATATGACTACCGTGCGTACCCTTCTTGCTGTTGCTTCTGTTCGCCACCGGTCCGTCTCCCGAGCTTGATGTTCGAATGCTTTTCTTAATGGCGAGTTGAGTGAGGAGGTTTACATGCAGCCTCCTCCTCGGGTATTCTGTTCCCGATGGGATGGTTTGTCGTCTTCGACGTTCTCTCTATGGTCTCAAACAGGCCCCTCGTGCCTGGTTTGAGCGCTTCGCCCTCGTGGTGACTCGTTGCTGGTTTCTCTCCTAGTCTTCATGATCCAAAGCACTTTTCGTTCACACTTCTCCTCGTGGACGTACTCTTCTTCTTCTTTATGTTGATGATATGATCATTACTCGGTGATGATCCTGAGTATATTGCCTTCGTCAAGGCTCGTCTTCGTGATCAGTTTCTTATGACTGATCTTGGTCCTCTTCGCTATTTTCTTGGCATTGAGGTTTCCTCCACTTCGATGGCTTTTCTATCTCTCGGAAAAGTACATTCAGGATCTTCTTGCTCGTGCTGCTCTTGGGGATGAGCGCACAGTCGATACTCCTATGGAGCTTAATGTTAAGCTTCGTCCTACTGATGGTGATCCTCTTCCTGATCCCACCCGTTATCGCCATCTTGTTGGGAGTCTTGTTTATCTTGCTCGTCACTCGTCCCGATATTTCTTATCCTGTTCATATTCTCGAGTCGGCTTGTCTCAGCTCCTACCACTGTTCACTATAGTCATCTCCTCCGTGTTCTACGTTACCTTCGTGGCACGATCACTCGTCGCCTTTTCTTTCCCCGTTCCAGCTCTCTCCAACTCCAGTGCTATTCGGATGCTACGTGGGCGAGTGATCCTACGGATCGTCGTTCACTTTCTGCTTACTGTGTGTTTCTTGGTGGTTCGCTTGTTGCTTGGAAGACGAAGAAACAGGTCGCAGCTTCCCGTTCGAGTGTTGAGGCTGAGTTGCGGGCTATGGCTTTGTTGATTGCTGAGGTGACTTGGTTACGGTGGTTGCTTGCAGATTTTGGGGTCTCGTTACGACACCCACTCCACTTTTGTCCGACAAGACAGATGCTATCAGTATTGCACGTGATCCGGTCAAACATGAGCTGACCAAGCATATTGGTGTTGATGCCTTTTACACACGTGCTCAGGTGCAGGATGATGTTGTTGCGGTTCATTATGTGCCTTCAGATTTGCAGTTGGCGGATTTCTTTACGAAGGCACAGACTCGAGCGCAGCATGATTTCTTACTCTCCAAACTCAGTGTTGTGGATCCACCATAAGTTTGAGGGGGGGTGTTAAATGTATATATCTGTATATTGTAGTTTGCCCATATGTTAGGGGGCTTCCTGCATATTTCCACCGGTACATGTACTATATATTGTGGCTTTTGGCCCTCTGGTAATACAACAAGTATATTTCCTAACAGGCACATCTCTTGGACTCCAACACGGGTGGCGAACATACAAAGCAATAGTACAGACGGAAACCAAGAACGAACGCGATTTTTTGACCACTCACGAATGGATGGACACGATTTCGCGACGTACCAAACCAAACCAAACCACGGAAACACTTTTGCTTTTATTATTAGGTATAGATTACCAAAACTTGTTAAAAAAGTATATTACCAAAAATCTATGTTCTCTCTCCTTAGCTTTTCTTGGCTCACAACAAAGAAGACATTAGAGAGAAGAAATTTGGCCGTAGGAGCAACTACTTATTGCTTCCACGCTGTAATTTTTTTCCCTATGCAATGCTCTCCATAACTTAGGGAGCCGATGCTAAAAACCAAATTCATGATTTGAAATCTCTATTTACCATACATTATGGCTGCCCTAAGCTTAACAATTAATCCATTCATCATATCACCTCGTGTCAATTAGTTAGTCCTTATTATGGACGAACTAAAACTAATGAGGTAGGAGAGCCACCTCATCCTCATCCTCATCTCATGCACACAAACCAATATCATCGATCCATATATAGCAACATAGGAAGCTCATCGCCGGAGTTTGGCCGTCCGGCCACCATCGAACATGGAGTCCGGCGACAACGCCAAGTGCTCGGCCGACGTTGGCGAGGGCGCCTACTACATGGCGGGCGTGGTGGCCATCAACGCCATCATGGCCACGGTCCTCCTCCTCTCGGGCCTCTTCCACTCCCTGCTCCGCCGCCTCGGACAGCCTAGCATCATCTCCCACATTCTGGCCGGCGTCGTTGTCGGCCCGACCTTCCTGGGGCGTGTCATCGACCTACGCGCCATGGGCATGGAGGACGCCGGGACCGCTCTGGGCGACACCATCTACTACCTTCGCATCATCTTCATGTTCTTCATCGGCCTTGAGATGGACCTCCGCTACCTCCGCCACAACCTGCGTCGCTCCCTCCTGCTCGCCTGCGGCGGCTCAGCCATCAGCCTCCTCCTCGCCGCCGTCGCCGGGCCATTCTTCTACGGCCTGCTCCACCCGATGGGGCATGGGGAGTCGTTTCACCCGGCCAAGCTCTACGCCTCCACAGTGCTTTTCATGCTCGTGCTGGCAAGCACGGCGTCGCCCGTGCTCATCCGCATCGTCACCGAGCTCAAGCTGACAGCGTCCGAGACGGGACAGCTCGCCATCGGCGCTGCCTTCGCCACAGACATCGCGTGCCTCACCACCATCAGCATGATGGTCGTCAACCCGACCACCTTCGCCAAGGACGGCACGCCCAAGCCGCCCCGCGTACCCGGTGCCTCCACGCCTGGGGTACAGCTCCTCGTCTTCCTATGGATGGCGCTCGTGGTGTGGGTTGCCGTGGCCGTGGCGGTCAGGGCGGCCAGGCTGCTGAATAGGGTCAAGCGCGGGCGGCGGTACATCAGCAAGTACGAGCTCTGCGCAATGCTCCTGCTCATCGTCGGCCTCTCTCTGCTGGTGCAGTACCTGAGATACAGCGCTTCCATGGCCGCCTTCCTCATCGGCCTCGCCATGCCGCGCGATGGGCCCATGGCCCGCACCCTCATCGACCGCCTCACCTACCCGGTGCACCAAATCGTCATGCCGCTCTGCTTCGGCGCCATCGGCGCCAGGCTAGACTTCGCCGACGCCGGCCGATTCACCGCCACCCAGCTGACGGCCGCCATCGTGTTCACCACCGTCCTCAGCGCTGCCGGGAAGGTCGGTGGGACGGTGCTGGTCGGGCGCTGGCTAGGCATCACGGCGCGGGAGGCGCTGGTGCTGGGGTTCCTGCTGAACGTGAAGGGGTACTCGGACATCCTTGCCATCAACTTCGGCGACAAGAGCGGGGTTTGGGGCGACACAGCACAGGTGGTGCTGCTCGTCTCCTCCATCCTCAACACCTTCATGGCGGGGCCGGCGTCTGCCGCCATCGTCCGGCAGCAGCGCCGCGCGTTCCAGTATCGCTCGCATTGCCTCCAGGACCTCAGGGTGGACCACGAGCTCCGGGTTCTGGTCTGCGTACACGGCGCCGGCGGAGTCAACGCCATGCTCACGGTCGCCGAGCTCTCCAAGGGTAGCGGCGCGCCGGTGGCCGTGTACCTGCTACACCTCGTGGAGCTGATGCCAGCGCGCAAGTACGCCATCACGCACCTGTACAAGGACGTGGGCGCCCGCCTCAAACTCAACGACGACGACCAGTGGGGGTATGCTTGGGAGATGGATCAGGTGGCGGCGGCCGTGCACAGCTTTGCGACGTACGAGGCCGCCGTGCCGGTGCGGCAGATGACGGCCATCTCGAATCTGGCGTCCATGGACGGCGACGTGCGCAACGGCGTGGAGGACGCGCGCGCCTCGCTAGTCATCATGCCCTACCACAAGGAGCAGCGGTACGACGGGCGCATGGTATCCAGACGCGACGGCAGGCGGCAGCTCAACCAGCGCATCCTGCAGCGGGCGCCGTGCACCGTGGGGGTCCTCGTCGAGCGGCACCTCCCCAGCATTAGCGTCGCCTCCTCGACGGCGCCTGCAGAGGCAGATCGTCACGACGAGGAAGAGAAGAGCACTGCTAGTGGTACATCATTAGCAGAGGAGCAGGCCGAGCAGGAGGCGGCAGTGGTGCACCACGTGGTGGCGGTGTTCCTGGGCGGTCCGGACGACAGGGAGGCGGTGGCGTACGCGACGCGTTTGGCGATGCACCCGTCGGTGAGCGTGTCGGTGTCAAGGTTTCGGCTCAATAAGCCGGACGACAACGAGATGCAGACGGCGGTGGATGTCACCGGCGACGAGCAAGAACAAGAAGATGAGGAGTTCATGGCGGAGGTGTACGCGAGATTCGTGGCGCCGGGGCGGGTGTCGTACACGGAGACGTACGTGAGCAACGGGGTGGAGACGCTGAACGCGCTGAGCGGCATGGCGGGGATGTGCTCGCTGTTCGTGGTGGGCAGAGGCGGTGGCGGTTCAGGTGGCGCGGCCTGGACGACGATGACGAGCGGCATGGGCGGGCTGGACGACGAGGAGTGCCCGGAGTTGGGGCCCGTCGGGGAGCTGCTCGCCTCTGACGACTTCTTGGGCTGCTCGTCGTCAGTGCTGGTGCTCCAGCAGCACAAGCTGCACCAGAAGATGAGGACGTGGAAGAAACATTCTCTCGACGGCTGTATGCCCGACCACGACATCCTAAATTATTGACAATTAATTAGATCAGGATTAATCCTCGATGTGGTCTTAGAGAGACTAGAACTAGCTAGACGTGCACATAGACAGGTAAAAATGATGTGTCCTATTGAAAAAACAAACTTCATAATTTATCATGAACGATACATGCATGGTTACAACGATGTCGTGAAAAAATCCTTGGTTCTGGCACTTCTCATCATGGCTCTATATTATATATAGAATAAATTTATACATGACCCAAATTCGAGATTTGGGAGTCCATTCAAAAGAATGAAGAATCAAATGAATTTATTTTTTTCCGAATAGGGGAGCAAAGCTCCGCCTCTCTGCATCGATGCACACAGACCTTTATTCATTGCAAAATATAGATTCATAGTTTGCATCTCAAGGATCACACAAAGTTTTAGCAAGGATCAACCAACCAAAAAAGGCTAAAAACATATCTCTACGCATCCTTTTGGATCCTGTTAGATTGCTGCTAGCCACCCTGGTTGAATATAGCCCGAACGACCGCCATCAACCGAGTGCATCCAGAATCAAATGAATTTACATAGCACATAAATATGATTTATGAATCATCAAACAAAACTGAAGTTGATGAAATTTGTTCTGCAAGAGTTGAACTATGATGTGACTGTCTCATATATAGTGGAGCCTAAATATGCGCAGTGAATTTCGCCCTGGCGTTATGGCGCCAGGACTCAATCTTTGCTGTTCCTTTTTGCTTGTAGATTCCTTCTGCACGTTGACCACGGAACCCACAGGCAAACGTATCCTACCATGCTTGCTAGGTAGAGCCTTGGATAGCTAGTAGTATGCGTATAAGATTCTTTTTCGACAGCTCATATCCGGTACGAATGACAGTACAACCAAGCATGCAGTAGTACTTTTCCTGGTACAAGCAGCAGCCATAGTGTACCTCTCCACACCCCTACTATGTACCTTCTTGTTCTGTACATGTACATGATGTCATGTGCACTATGTCCAGCTCGATCAGTAGACGAATTTGCTTGTCTATGGTGGCATGGTGCAATATATTATACACGCGTGCTGTACTCGCGGCGCTTAGGCATCACCAGCGGCGCGATGCATTTCGGACGCTCAAAAGTGGTCGCGAGCGTCCGTTTGCGTCGCCCCGCGGATATATTTTTGTCCGCGCGTCCGTTTGCGTCTTGGTGTGCTCCCACTGGGGCGACCCATTTTTTGAATTGCAACGCCGCGTGGCCCGTCAGCTCCTCCTGTGCTTCCTTCTCCGCTTCAGCCAGGGCCGCGGCGTCCCTGACCGGGTGGAGGAGGTCGGTGCTATCTTCGGAGTCGAACTCCTTGGAGGAGCTCGAGGCCGGAGGAGGTGGAGTGGGAGGTGAAGGTGGAGGTGGAGGTCACTGCCAGGCGGACCCGACGGGACGTCCGCCTGACGCGAGCGGACACTTTCCGCGTCCGCCGAGCGTCTGCCAGAGACGCATCCCAGGCGCATATTTGGGCCAGGTTTGCGTCTCCGCGGATGGCCCGGTCACTTTGCGTCGCCCCGCTGGAGGTGGTGCCAGACGCATTTCCGGTCACGGCGACCGTTTTCGTCGCGCCGCTGAATAACCTCTCGATATAGTAATCGTGGCCATATATATAATACATTTTGCCCATACGGTTTTTGTTTTGCCGCGAAACAAAGTATCATTGATATTTTCTTGATTTTATAGTCATATAACCGATAAGGGTAAAGGTATCCATACTTGTTGTCGTAAGGTTTGCATTCGATATATTAGACAAAAGGCGTAGGCGTTCTTTACCCTTATTGGAGTCTCCAAGGATGAAAGGATCCTACCATGATTACATGGATAAAATCTCGATACAATACGCGTGGATGTATAAGTATCATTGACATTGATTGGTTTATAAAGTCATCTAGCCGACCAACAAAGGTATCCAAACGCGTTGATGTAAAGAACCATTCAATATATTAGAAAACAGGCGCATGCGTCCTTTACCCTTATTATTGTCTCCAAGGATGAAAGGATCCTACCATGATCAGATGCATAACCTCTCGATACCCAAATAATGGCCGTATGTATCCTACACTTTTCCCATACGGTTGTTTGGTGGCCGAACAAAGTATCCTTTACATTTCCTTGCTTTGTAAAGGTATCCATACGTATTGTCGTAAGGAACCATTCGATATACTAGACAACGGGCGTAGGCGTTCTTGACCCTATCAGTGTCTCTAAGGATGAAATGATCCAACCATGATATCATGAATAACCCCTCGATACAGAAATCGTGCTCGTATGTATCCTACATGTTGTCCATGTAGTTCTTTGGCCGGAGAACAAAGTATCCTTGATATTTTCTTGGCTTTTGAAGTCATCTAGCCGACCAACAAAGGTATCAATACGTGTTGCCATAAGGAAGCATTCGATATATTAGAAAATGGATGCATGCGTTCTTTACCCTTATCAGTGTCTCCAAGGATAAATGGATCCTACTATGATCACATGGATAACCTCTCTATGCAAAAAAAAATCGTGGCCGTATGTATCCAACATTTTTCCCATACTATTCTTTGGTCGATGAACAAAGTATCCTTAAAAAAAATTAGCCAGCGAACAAAGTATGCTTTACAGATGTACCATGAAAGGATCCCATCATGATATCATGAATAACCTATCTATACAGAAATTGTGCTCGGTTGTATCCAAAGAGTTGTACAAACAATTCTTTGGCCAGAGAACAAAGCATCCTTGACATTTTATTGGTTTGTAAAGTCATCTAGTCGACCAAAAAAAGTATCAATACATTTTTCCCACACTGTTCTTTGGCCGATGTACGAAGTATCCTTGAATTTTTCTTTATTTGTGAAGTCATATCGCAGACTAACAAAGGGTGTAGGCATCCATTACCCTTATGAGTGTCTCCAAACAAAGTATTTTCTTGTTTTTTTTATAAATTCATCTAACCGATAAGGGTAAAGGTATCCATACTTGTTGTCGTAAGGTTTGCATTTGATATATTAGACAAAAGGCGTAGGCGTCCTTTACCATTATCAGTGCCTCTAAAGATGAAAGGATCGTACCATGATATCATGAATAACCTCTCGATATATAAATTGTGGCCGTATATATAATACATCTTGCCCATACGGTTTTTTGGCCGCTGAACAAAGTATCCTTAATATTTTTGTCTTTTATAGAGTCATCTAGTCGATCAACAAAAGTACCCAAATGTGTTGCCATAAGAAACCATTCAATATATTAGACATAAGGTTTCTCTCAAGGATGAAAGGATCCTACCATGATCATATGGATAATCTCTCGATAAACAAATCGTGGCCGTATGTATCTTACATTTTGCCCATACGGCTGCTTTGCCATAGAACAAAGTATCCTACACATTTTGTTGGTTTGTGAAGTCATCTAACCAACCAACACAAAGGTATCCATATGTGTTTTTGTAAGGAACCGTTTGATATACTAGACAACGGGCATAGACATCTTTTACCCTTATGTCTCCAAAAATGAAAGGATCCTACCATGATACCATGAATAACCTCTCGATATAGAAATCGTGGTATGTATCCTACATTTTGCCCATATGGTTCTTTGGCCGCCGAACAAAGTATTCTTGACATTTTCTTGGTTTTTAAAGTCATCTAGCCGATCAAAAAAGATATACATATGTGTTGTTGTAAGGAACCATACGGTATATAAGACAAACGGGCATCCTTTACCCTTATTAGTGTCTCGAAGGATGAAAGGATCCTACCATATCATGGATAACCTGTCGATGCAGAAATCGTGGCCGTATGTATCCTACAATTTTCCCATAAGGTTCTTTGGATAGCGAAAAAAGTATTAGTGATATTTTATTGATTTGTAAAGTCGTATAGCCGATCAACAAAGGTATCCATACGTGTTTCCGTAAGAAACCATTCGATATATTAGACAATTGGCGTAGGTGTTCTTTACCCTTATCGGAGTCTCCAAGGATGAAAGGATCCTAACATGATACTATCTATAACCCCTCGATACAGAAATCATACTATTATTTGGATAACCTCTCGATGCAAAAAAAAAAAATCGTGGCCGTATGTATCCAACATTTTTCCCATACTAATATTTGGTCGGCCAGCGAACAAAGTATGCTTTACAGATGTACCATGAAAGGATCCCATCATGATATCATGAATAACCTATCTATACAGAAATTGTGCTCGGTTGTATCCAAAGAGTTGTACAAACAATTCTTTGGCCAGAGAACAAAGCATCCTTGACATTTTATTGGTTTGTAAAGTCATCTAGTCGACCAAAAAAAATATCAATACATTTTTCCCACACTGTTCTTTGGCCGATGTACGAAGTGTCCTTGAATTTTTCTTTATTTGTGAAGTCATATCGCGGACTAACAAAGGGTGTAGGAATCCATTACCCTTATGAGTGTCTCCAAAAAAAGTATTTTCTTGTTTTTTATAAAGTCATCTAACCGATAAGGGTAAAGGTATCCATACTTGTTGTCGTAAGGTTTGCATTTGATATATTAGACAAAAGGTGTAGGCGTTCTTTACCCTTATCGGAGACTTCAAGGATGAAAGGATCTTAGCATGATACTATCGATAACCCTCGATACAGAAATCATAGCCGTATGTGTCCTATATGATGCACATACGGTTCTTTGGCCGACAAATAAAGTATTCGTGATTTTATTTGTGTGTAAAGTCATCTGGGTCTCCAAAGTGTTGGTGTAAAGAACCATTCGATATATTAGAAACCGGGCGCATGCGTTCTTTACCCTTAATATTGTCTCCAAGGATGAAAAGATCTTACATCACATGGATAACCTCTTGATACAGAAATCGTGGGCGTATGTATCCTACAATTTGCCTATACGGTTGTTTGGCCACCGAAAAAAGTATCCTTGAAATTTTCTTGGTTATTAAAGTCATCTAGCCAACCAACAAAAGTTATCTATATGTGTGTTTGCAAGGAACCATTTGATATACCTGACAATGGGTGTATGCGTCCTTTACCCTTATTAGTGTATCCAAGGATGAAAGGATCATATCATGATATCATGAATAACCTATCTATACAGAAATATCCTACATTTTGTCCATACAATTCTTTGGCAAGAGATGAAATTATCCTTGACATTTTATTAGTTTGTAAAGTCATCTAGCTGACCAAAAAAAGGTATCAATATGTGTTGACATAAGGAACCATTCGATATATTAGAAAATGGGTGCATGTGTTCTTTACCCTTATCAGTGTCTCCAAGGATGAATGTATCCTACCATGATCACATGGATAACCTATTGATGCAAAAAATCGTGGCCGCTTGTATCCTACATTTTTCCCACACCGTTCTTTCGCCTATGTACGAAGTATCCTTGAAATTTTCTTGATTTGTGAAGTCTTCTAGCGTACTAACAAAGGTATCCATACGTGTTGTCGTAAGGAACCATTCGATATACTAGACAACGGGTGTAGGCATCCATTACCCTTATGAGTGTCTCCAAGGATGAAAGGATTCTAACATGATTACATGGATAAAATCTCGATACAGTAATCGTGGTCCTATGTATCTTACATTTTGCCCATACGGTTGTTTGGCCACCGAACAAAGTATCCTTGAAATTTTCTTGGTTTGTAAAGTCATCTAGCCAACCAACAAAAGGTATCCATATGTGTTGTTGTAAGGAACTATTTGATACACTAGCCTAGACAATGGGTGTAGGCCTCCTTTACCATTATCAGTGCCTCCAAAGATGAAAGGATCCTACCATGATATCATGAATAACCTCTCGATATATAAATTGTGGCCGCATATATAATACATCTTGCCCATACGGTTTTTTGGACGCTGAACAAAGTATCCTTAATATTTTTGTCTTTTATAGAGTCATCTAGTCGATCAACAAAGGTACCCAAATGTGTTGCCATAAGAAATCATTCAATATATTAGACAACGCAGGGTGGCATCCATTCCCCTTATAGGTGTCTCCAAGGATGAAAGGATCCTACCATGATCATATGGATAATCTCTCGATAAACAAATCGTGGCCGTATGTATCCTACATTTTTCCCATACGGCTATTTTGCCATAGAACAAAGTATCCTACACATTTTGTTGGTTTGTGAAGTCATCTAACCAACCAACACAAAGGTATCCATATGTGTTGTTGTAAGGAACTGTTTGATATACTAGACAACGGGCATAGGCATCTGTTACCCTTATGTCTCCAAGAATGAAAGGATCCTACCATGATACCATGAATAACCTCTCGATATAGAAATCGTGGTATGTATCCTACATTTTGCCCATATGGTTCTTTGGCCGCCGAACAAAGTATTCTTGACATTTTCTTGGTTTTTAAAGTCATCTAGCCGATCAACAAAGATATACATATGTGTTGTTGTAAGGAACCATTCGGTATATTAGACAAACGGGCATCCTTTACCCTTATTAGTGTCTCGAAGGATGAAAGGATCCTACCATGATATCATGGATAACCTCTCGATGCAGAAATCGTGGCCGTATGTATCCTACAATTTTCCCATAAGGTTCTTTGGCTAGCGAATAAAGTATTAGTGACATTTTATTGATTTGTAAAGTCATATAGCCGACCAACAAAGGTATCCATACGTGTTTCCGTAAGAAACCATTCGATATATTAGACAGTTGGCGTAGGTGTTCTTTACCCTTATCGGAGTCTCCAAGGATGAAAGGATGCTAACATGATACTATCTCTAACCCCTCCGTACAAAAATCAAGGCCGTATGTGTCCTATATGATGCACATACGGTTCTTTGGCTGACGAAGAAAGTATCCGTGATTTTATTTGTGTGTAAAGTTATCTAGGTCTCCAAAGTGTTGGTGTAAGGAACCATTCGATATATTAGAAACCGGGCGCATGCGTCCTTTACCCTTACTATTGTCTCCAGGGATGAAAAGATCCTACCATAATCACATGGATAACCTCTCGATACAGAAATCGTGCGCGTATGTATCCTACATGTTGCCTATATGGTTGTTTGGCCACCGAAAAAAGTATCCTTGAAATTTTCTTAGTTTGTAAAGTCATCTAGCCAACCAACAAAAGTTATCCATATGTGTTGTTGTAAGGAACCATTTGATATACCTGACAACGGGTGTAGGCGTCCTTTACCCTTATCAGTGTATCCAAGGATGAAAGGATCCTATCATGATATTATGAATAACCTATCTATACAGAAATTGTGCTCGTCTTATCCTACATGGTATCCATACAATTCTTTGGCAAGAGAATAAATTATCCTTGATATTTTATTGGTTTGTAAAGTCATCTAGCCAACCAAAAAAAGGTATCAATATGTGTTGACATAAGGAACCAATCGATATATTAGAAAATGGGTGCATGCGTTCTTTACCCTTATCAGTGTATCCACGGATGAATGTATCTTACCATGATCACATGGAAACCTATTGATGCAAAAAATCGTGGCCGTCTGTATCCTACATTTTCCCCACACTGTTCTTTGGCCTATGTACGAAGTATCCTTGAAGTTTTCTTGATTTGTGAAGTCATCTAGCGGACTAACAAATGTATCCATATGTGTTGTCGTAAGGAACCATTCGATATACTAGACAACGGGTGTAGGCAACCATTACCCTTATGAGTGTCTCCAAGGATGAAAGGATTCTAACATGATTACATGGATAAAATTTCGATACAATAATCGTTGTCCTATGTATCCTACATTTTGCCCATACGGTTGTTTGGCCACCGAACAAAGTATCCTTCACATTTTCTTGGTTTGTAAAGTCATCTAGCCAACTAACAAAAGGTATCCGTACGTGTTGTTGTAAGGACTATTTGATATACTAGACAATGGTTGTAGGTGTCCTTTACCATTATCAGTGCCTCCAAAGATGAAAGGATCCTACCATGATATTGAATAACCTCTCGATATATAAATTGTGGTCGTATATATAATACATCTTGCCCATACGGTTTTTTGGCCACCGAACAAAGTATCCTTGATATTTTCTTCTTTTATAAAGTCATCTAGTCGATCAACAAAGGTACCCAAATGTGTTGCCGTAAGAAACCATTCAATATATTAGACAACACAGGGTGGCATCCATTTCCCTTATAGGTGTCTCCAAGGATGAAAGGATCCTACCATGATCAGATGGATAATCTCTCGATACACAACTCGTGGCCGTATGTATCCTACATTTTGCCCATACGGCTGTTTTGCCACAGAAAAAAGTATCCATCACATTTTTCTTGGTTTGTGAAGTCATCTAACCAACCAACACAAAGGTATGCATATGTGTTGTTGTAAGAAACCTTTTGATATACTAGACAACGGGCATAGGCATCCTTTACCCTTATGTCTCCAAGAATGAAAGGATCCTACCATGATATCATGACTAACCGCTCGATATAGAAATCGTGGTTGTATGTATCCTACATTTTGTCCATATGGTTCTTTGGCCGCCGAACAAAGTATTCTTGACATTTTCTTGGTTTGTAAAATCATCTAGCCGATCAACAATGATATCCATATGTGTTGTTGTAAGGAACCATTCGATAGACAACGGGCATCCTTTATCCTTATTGGTGTCTCGAAGGATGAAAGGATCCTACCATGATATCATGGATAACCTCTCGATGCAGAAATCGTGGCCGTATGTATCCTACATTTATTCCATAAGGTTCTTTGGTTGGCGAACAAAGTATTTGTGAAATTTTATTGATTTGTAAAGTCATGTAGCCAACCAACAAAGGTATCCATATGTGTTGCCGTAAGAAACCATTCGATATATTAGACAACGGGCGTAGGCGCTATTTACCTTTATCAGTGTCTCCAAGGATGAAAGGATCTTACCATGATCCTATCGGTAACCTCTCGATACATAAATCATGGTTGTATGTATCCTATATGATGCCCATATGGTTCTTTAGTCCACGAACAAAGTATCCGTGACATTTTTTTTTGTTTGTAAAGTCATCGGATCAGCCAACATAGGTATCCATACATGTTACCGTAGGAAACCATTCGATATATTAGACAACGGAGGTAGACAACATAGGTACCCGTGTGTCCAAAGATGAAATGATCCTACCATGATCTTATGTATAACCTCAAATTCGATTGAAATGGACTAGTTTGCACCCAGGTTTCAAGTTGTGGTTGTGGGACTAGTTTTGTCCGGTTTGCATGGGGACTATTTTGCACCCCGGGTGTAAGTTGTTCGACTAAAAGTATATATAGCTCACGAATAAAACTCCACAAGATTTGCAACGGGGTTTGTAACAATGCAATGATCAATGAGTTGACCACGATAAAATATTAGCGTAAGCATGTGGAGACAACCTTCAGGAACTTTTAAGTCTGACTCAAGATAACAATGTGCGCATAATTCAGCTACAGAAAATAAAACTTCAAATAGGATTTCCACGAGATGTGGTTAACATCCTACAAGTATCCACTCACACATTCCCGTAAGTTCGTTTGCTAGTAATTGGTTGTCAAACAATTGGTCTTCCTATGACCAGCAATACCACAATTGGAGCAATGCACCTCTCGCCGTGGCTTCTTGTTCCAGTTCGATGGGCACCCATTCGACCTATGGCTCCTACTACGGCATATGGTGCAAAATTTTGTCCTCGGCACACTAACCTTCTCGTACCCAGGCCGGCTTCTTGCTGTGGTTGGTCGCCCCATCTCTTTCCTTTTGGGAGGAGCAACCATGTCTGGGCGTAGACTGCTGCTCTCGTATCTGTCTCCTTGGTATTGTGTGTGCCGGCCTGATGCATGAAGTCTCTCTTGCAGCCCAAGACCATCTTTGATCTTGCTTGTTTCTAATAGGATAGGCATGGCATCTAAAAAGTGGGACATAGCTACCTCGTATGACTCAGGATTAGTGTCGGCCATCTGAACAATCTCAATTGCAGTTCTGTATAAAGCTGAGTGGCGGAAGCTCGTAGATTTCATAGCAGGGCTGTCATTTTGATATATCATAAGATGTGCAGGCATGTCACGGTATGCATCTCTGGTCCACCTCCTCATGATGTGGCTTGCAGGTATTTCTGTTATACCTAGACTGATCATAACCTGCCAACCCAAAGATGGAATTAGATAATACAACAAACAAAAAGTTCAGTTACATGCTTTGTCATATACCGTTGCACACTGAAAAATTAACAGCCTCACCGAGTCCAACCAGCTTAAACTCACAGACCCATTTTAGAGTTTCATATTTTCAACATTATTGCGAAACATAAAATCTTAAGCATTGTTAGTATATATCCCCCTATTTACATGTACATGCATTACATCGCTAAATTGGCACCAGCTTATATAAAAAAGCAATGACCTATGGAGAATCTAGACAATAATAATATGATGCATGAATTGCGTTATAGTGGCAAGTTAATGCTTACCCTGAGTGCATGGCCGCATAACATTCCCATGTGCTCGTACATCACACACTCACACTTGAAAGTCTCCCTCTGGGGATCAAAAATAACTTCATACTCTGTCCGGGACCATTTCTCTCTCTTCTCGGCGAATATGTGCTTCACAATGAACCTTTGTCCATCAATTACCTCCTGCACAATATATGACCCCGACTGGAACAAGTGTACCTTGAATAAGCCAAACATGTTTGGTGTGTAAATCTTGCTCGCATGCATCTCAATAGGCTCCCCACTGTTGAGCACTATACCTCCCTGATTTGTTTTATAATGGAGTGAACAACAAGTCAAGATCAAGGCATAACAGCTTAGAAAAAAACTTGAGTAACATTACCAGTAAACGGAAACCTCTAACTAGTTCGACTAGTAATGACCTTACCAGGCGGCTGCGCATCTCCTGGTAGTTCTCCTCCTCATCTCTGTCAAACTGCAGCTTATCGTAGTGCCTAACAAACATGTTCATTGAAGACCCTGGCGGGACAAAACCCTTTAGCATGTGGTTGGCACTCTCAGAACGTTGGGTGCTTGTCATCCTAGCGCAGAACTTTCCAGCAAAGTATGGCTTCGCCCACTTCTCTCTGACCTCGAATATCTGAGTTAAGAAAGGGTGTTCCTCAAGACCATACTTTGCGACGAGACTTGACCATGCCGCCTCAAACTCCTCTACCGTTATCATGTACTCCAGAATCTTGTGGAACTCGTCACGAAAACCAGACGCTTTCGAATAGATCCCATGCATTCTTTAGCTTTGCGCAAAACATGCCACTTGCACCATCTGTGGGTTGTCTCAGGGAGAACAGCGGCAATAGCTATCTCCATCGCACGACACTGATCTGTGATT
Organism: Lolium rigidum; assembly: GCF_022539505.1. Lineage (NCBI taxonomy): Eukaryota > Viridiplantae > Streptophyta > Magnoliopsida > Poales > Poaceae > Lolium > Lolium rigidum. The sequence continues at coordinate 74,728,107 of NC_061511.1, read as the reverse complement.
CAAATACATCCAATTATGGGTTATATTGAATTCTCTATACCAGTATTAAGAGAGTATGTAACTAGTGGAACATTGTAGTGTTTTAGCAATTACATACCTGTAAGAATGGTCGCTGGTGGTTTCCCTCCCATTAGAGATACAAATTCTTTGAACACCCACTCAAATGTCTCTGTCTTCTCGTTCGTCAACAGGACACCACCTAGGATTATACTTTGGAAGTGGTTGTTGACACCAACGAATAATCCAAAAGGCATGTCATACTGGTTTGTGCGGTAGGTTGTGTCAAAGGTTATTGCATCCCCAAACAGATTGTACTGCATACGGCTCTTCCCGTTTGTCCACATTAGTGCTCTGATCCTCCCTTCCGAGTCTGCCAAGCAGCTGTCACGAAAGTTGGGGTCTTTCAGCTTCATTTCTGAAAAAGCATCATACGTTTTCTTCACGTCATCCTCTGAATGGTCCCTGCTGATGCTTGCACACAGTGTCCTTAGTGATCGCTTGTTGAAAGGAATATTTTCCATTGATCCGAAGAAGCTCCCAATAACACTGAACACCTTCGTGAGGCCCACATTGTTGTCCCTGAGGTTCCTAACAAGGTCCTTCGTGTGCGGGTCAATGTTTCTATGTGATGGCCACTGCAACTTTTCCCCGCGTTTTATTGCCAGCCCATGATTGTGATCTTTCCTGAACTCGTGAATGTACCATCCATGATCATCTGTTCGGTGCAAACGGATCATTGCTGTGCAGCCGCAGCAAACTGAACGTGTGTTGAGATGCCTAGGTTTCCCCTGTTCAAACGATACAGCATGCCATGGTTAAAACATATGGCCTTTGCAACCAAAATGGAAATGTGGAATCTGCAGCATTATAATGAGTGATGATTAGACTTTCTCTGTATTACCTGACAGCCACAAGTTATGTCCTGCAGAATTTTGCTCTTTGAGGGGTTCTTTCTTGACGGCCCGTATCTTATGCCGAATCCAATCTCCCATGAGTACAAATTATAAAAGTCATAGGCTTCAGGTAATGAATCGAACTCCATCCCTATCTCTGGTGATATGACAGCTCCAGAGCTTCTCTCATTTGACTTCCTCATAGCTATCTCTAGTGCACTCTTCTTTCCTGAACTTGGTTCCCTTGAATCAGGAATTTCTCCTCGGCGGAACCTGGAAAATCGTAAGAGAATTCAGGGTGAACCATGGGAATATATCTAGTACCTCCCACATGCCGTCTACATAGATATGATTTTTTTTTACAGCACCATCAGCAGCCTGATGTGTGTTTCCTTTTGACATGATAAAAGAAGTTGAAAAAAAATACAACTGCACGTAATGAAAACAAATATAAGAGGGATTCTGCCATTATTTGACGCAGAACCAAAATAATGACTAATTTAATATTTTGTTGTAACCGACAAATAAATTGGTGCGCAATTAATTATGCAATACGTCTCTGCTTGCTTGTTTGAAAACTAGATAGTCCATCAATGTTAATAACAGAACGTAAACAAACTTCTATCTTGAATCAATATGGTTGTATAATTCAATATTGCCTATCGAATTATCTGTTTCCCAACAAAATACAATCTACATATCCTCCCCAGCACAGACACAGGAAACAGAACTTTACAGAGATGAAACACTAACAAAAAAATCTCCCAATTTTAAAAACGATTATCTAATTTGGTATACCGAAAACGTGTGTAATCCCAACAGAGACACACGAAGAATGATACCAATACTTGATCTGACACCTTTAATAGAAAGCCCTCAAATCCTAAGTCTTGTGAATCTATTTGTTCTTGGCGAACAGAAATTAGTGTGTCTCTTCTTGCACTTCGACAGGGGCAAGGGCTTCAGTTAAAGACAATGCTCGCTAGTTAAATGTGAGTTCAGTAGTTCACAACACTAACTGAAACGAACTCATACATGAGATTAGTGTGTCTTTTGTTGCTAAATAAAAAACCAGCACATGGTGGAACAACAAAATAATGACATATTAGCACCACTCCCTGGGAGCTGATTGACAGTAGTTGGTGATTCCCTTTCGATAGCATGGTCATGTTCACCTTATTGATGAGCTAGGATTATACACACTCTAATATAACAACTCATCGATGCGATTTTTTTAGCATACTGAAGGCACTAAATGATAACAAACAGGATCAGGTATGATGTAAATTTATACACAGAGGCCGCCGTTTTATTTATATGAGCAACTACACAATCCACCATAATATGTATTAAAACTCCATATTAAGCGTACTTTCAGCACTGTACTGGTAACAAACTAGATTCAGGAATTACATTTAATTGCTAATACGGGGATTATGGTGTAGTAATAATAAAGAACATCCAGACTCCTCTCATTGGATATTGGGGTGCAACTAACCTCCTCTTCAAAGTGCGATTCGATGCAGGGGAATAGCATGCCGTCCGGATTGGCGAATCATCCCGGATTTGGGATTGTTCCTGCAACTCTGGAGCTGACAGGTCTGCTTCCTCGGAACGGGGAGACTCGTTGAGGTCGCATACCGAATCTTTGATGCAGTCTTCATCATCTCTGAACCTGCAGGGCACTGGATCTGATGCACACATGCTTGAATCCGAACTCAGCATGGGCGGCGAAGTGTGTGCGCTCGATTTGGCATCCTGACTAGCAATTGTTGGGAACCAGTCCCAGTTTGGCTCATGATTTGGCTCCATCATTCTGGGGAACGAGGTCGGCAGATGAAATCAGGAGAGATATGAAACCTTTTACTCGAGATTGGGACGGGCTTGGGGTATTACCTGAGGAGCAAATCAGTGAATCCCTCTGGTGTTCCTGCCATCATCACTTCTGCGACCGCAGGGGGGGCGGCGAGATCTCGAGGATAGATCTCTGTCGAGGCGGAACGGCGGCCGGAGAGTAGCAGACCTCAGAGTCAGAGAGAGCTGGCGGAAGGTGACGGTCCTGGGCGTGAGATTCAAATTTGAAGCAGGAGGAGGGGACCGGGGTGGTGGGGTGACCGGGGTCCGGCGTGCGGCCATGTCGCCGCCGTACAAGCTGGCAGAGCACAAGGACGGGGAGGTGGGGGAGGCTGCCGATGTATTTGTCAGTTATGCAGAGTCGTAGCTAGTCGTATCGGAGGAGGAAGCTAGTTGTATCGCTCGGTGGTAGGGGTCAACCAGCTGAGAGTGTGGGCCTCCATCACGAATCTCCGTGCCAGGCGAACGGCAACGATTCAGTCCTGGCGCCATAAGGCCACGACCTGGCACTTACCGTTCCTAGTAGCATATGCATATATTGATAAAGCAAGAATATGTCAAAATAGTGTTCCATTGGAATCCGACATGTATTTGATACAAGTATAAGAAATTGTCATAGTAGTAGTAAATGATGTAACTTTCAGAAGAGTCATTCATGGTCTCATGAAATAGCATCAGAAAAGCTATGATCTACATCAAGTAAGTGGGAGCTCGAGTACTACCATGATATTATATGACCATATACTTGTGCACGCATTAACCCAGCTATCATCAGTCGACGAAATTTTTTGGAGGGAGCACTCGAAAGCTTCGGCTGTTGCTCAATTCCAAGATCGGGTCGAGCAAGTCCACCACTTCTTCGACAAGTGTTACAAAGGACTGAGAGTTATATGGAAGACAATGTTTCCTTTGAACTCAGTTCCTCCCACCTTGTTGACGTTAATGTCAGAATTCAGCAATGCCAAGAAGGTCAAGAACCTGGTACGTGCCCAGGTGTTTGCGGGAGCTAGGTTTACGCTTGCCCTCGTCCTTGCACGGTATCCCTCAGCAAATTTGCTGTCTATCGCCAACGCAACTGGTGATTTGGAGACACTGTATCCGAAGGTTGTACTTTCGTCCAATGTAATTGTCGATAGGTTAGAAAATGACTCAAAGGTATCTGAAGAGAAAGACATTCTGCAAGGGTAATTCAGGGTTAAGTTTGTCTTTGTAAATGGGTATTTTGGCTACTTCATCCAGGTGTTTGGATTGTTTTAGCCGAGGTAGATACATGTATATGTATTTTTACCATGTTGGTGCCGTTGGCAAATTTTGAAGGAGCAAATCTTAATTGCTCGTTTAGATGTATGTGTATTCGTTGGTCAGCAAATCTTTTGAGTGATCAGCTCATGTTGCGGGTTTTGCTAATCCCGTTGTATGCGCAACTTTGCTTTCAACCGATGTATGCTTCGACAGTCACTCCCGAATATTTCGGGTGCAGTGAATCTGTCGATGAGCCCGTTGTTCTTTGATATTTCCATAAGTAAAATATCGAACGTGGGTTGTGTTTATGTGTACTTCCAAACTCTTGCTATTTTCGGTACTCGTAGAGGCATCTATAGCAGAGGGAAAGGTTGGTGTCCTTGTTTATTTTGCATCCTTTTAGCATCGTAGAGGATTTTTCGGAGCATGGTCGTTTGCCGCATATTACATTACACCGTTGCTCACCGAAAGGCGTAGGCAAGGTTTACGATGGTGCGGTTTAGATGCTCCGAATCACTGCAATGCTTATCAAGGGATTAATTTCTCATTAACAAAGTAAACACGAGGCTAGAAGGCGAAAAACGAGGAGCCCTGCTGAAAGTAAAGGGAAAAACTAAACGCTAATAAATTGCTTAAGCAATGAAGGGGTTCTTCTCATCTTTTGGCTTGGTCACCATGTTAGTGGTTACCGAAGCGTTGTTGATTTCACCAGGAGCCTGGACGATGGTTGCTAGTGTCTTGCCGTCTCCTAAGTCTTCTGCGCCATCGCTGCCGAAGCTTTTTCTGCCGAAGCTTTATCTGCAGAAGTTTGTGCTGCCAAAGCTTCAAGGGCGAGGTCGGCTGGCTTCTTCTTTGCTCCTCTGACGCGTTCTTCTTCCTTAGTATCGCGTGATGATGACTTCGAAGGAAGGTCAGTAAGTTCCTGCCGCAGTCCAAACTTTGCAGCAATCCTCTGAAAGTCTCGATCACAATTGTCCGAGCGTGAGAAACTTCCATAAACTGTAATGTTAGTCCCGTTGCTCCCAGGTATTTTCAGCTTGAGGTATGCGTAGTGCGGTACAGTGATACGTCTCAAACGTATCTATAATTTCTTATGTTCCATGCTACTTTTATGATGATACCTCACATGTTTTATACACATTATATGTCATTATTATGCATTTTCCGGCACTAACCTATTGACGAGATGCCGAAGAGCTAGTTGTTGTTTTCTGCTGTTTTCGGTTTCAGAAATCCTAGTAAGGAAATATTCTCGAATTGGACGAAATCAACGCCCAGGGGCCTATTTTTCCACGAAGCTTCCAGAAGACCGAGGGAGAAACGAAGTGGGGCCACGGGGCGCCGCCACACTAGGGCGGCGCGGCCTAAGGAGGGCCCGCGCGGCCCTAGCGTGTGGGGCCCCCGTGACTCCTCCGACTCCGCCCTTCCGCCTACTTAAAGCCTTCGTCGTGAATACCCCAGTACCGAGAGCCACGATACGGAAAACCTTCCAGAGACGCCGCCGCCGCCAATTCCATCTCGGGGATTCAGGAGATCGCCTCCGGCACCCTGCCGGAGAGGGGAATCATCTCCCGGAGGGCTCTTCATCGCCATGATCGCCTCCGGATCGATGTGTGAGTAGTTCACCCCCGGACTATGGGTCCATAGCGGTAGCTAGATGGTTGTCTTCTCCTCATTGTGCTATCATGTTAGATCTTGTGAGCTGCCTATCATGATCAAGATCATCTATCTGTAATCCTATATGTTGTGTTTGTTGGGATCCGATGAATATTGAATACTATGTCAAGTTGATTATCAATCTATCATATATGTTGTTTATGTTCTTGCATGCTCTCCGTTGCTAGTAGAGGCTCTCGGCCAAGTTGATACTTGTGACTCCAAGAGGGAGTATTTATGCTCGATAGTGGGTTCATGCCTCCATTGAATGCAGGACAAGTGACGGAAAGTTCTAAGGTTGTGGATGTGTTGTTGCCGGTAGGGATAAAACACCGATGCTTTGTCTAAGGATATTTGTGTTGATTACATTACGCACCATACTTAATGCAATTGTCTCGTTGTTTGCAACTTAATACTCGGAAGGGGTTCGGATGATAACTCTGAAGGTGGACTTTTTAGGCATAGATGCATGCTGGATAGCGGTCTATGTACTTTGTCGTAATGCCACTGATTAAATCTCATAGTACTCATCATGATATATGTATGTGCATTGTTATGCCTTCTCTATTTGTCAATTGCCCAACCGTAATTTGTTCACCCAACATCTATTTATCTTATGGGAGAGACACCACTAGTGAACTCGTGGACCCCGGTCCAATTCTTTACATCTGAAATACAATCTACTCGCAATTGTTCTTTACTCGTTCTTCGCAAACAAACATCATCTTCCACACAATACGTTTAATCCTTTGTTTACAGCAAGCCGGTGAGATTGACAACCTCACTGTTACGTTGGGGCAAAGTACTTTGATTGTGTTGTGCAGGTTCCACGTTGGCGCCGGAATCCCTGGTGTTACGCCGCACTACACTCCGCCACCAACAACCTTCACGTGCTTCCTTGACTCCTACTGGTTCGATAACCTTGGTTTCTTACTGAGGGAAACTTACTGCTGTACGCATCACACCTTCCTCTTGGGGTTCTCAACGGACATGTCAACTACACGCAGCATACAGCCATGAACTTGGCATAAGCTGGCCTCCCGAGTATAGCGTGATACTGCGACTCCCAGTTCACGACTTCAAACTCGATCTTTTCCTTCCTGAAGTTGTCGGATTTGCCAAAGATGACGTTCAGGTAAACTTTGCCAAGAGAGTACGCTGGTGAAGTAGGGAGAATCCCATGAAAGCGGGTGTCCGATTCTTCTAGCATTCTCATGGTGATCCCCATACTCTTGGTCGTGTCGAGAAATATCAGATTTAGTCCGCTTCCACCATCCATGAAGACTTTGCTCATCTTGAATCCCCCGACCTGCGCCTCGACTACTAAGGCCGCGTGTCCTGGTTTCGGTATGGTCATCGGGTGGTGCTGGCGTGTAGTTGACGTGGGAGTTAGAAATCTTTGTGGTGTAAATTTTCTTCAGTTCCCCGGCAGCGGCGCCAGAAAACAGTCTTGATGCGCGTAGTTGACACGTCCGTTGGGAACCCCAAGAGGAAGGTGTGATGCGCACAGCAGCAAGTTTTCCCTCAGTAAGAAACCAAGGTTATCGAACCAGTAGGAGCCAAGAAGCACGTTGAAGGTTGTTGGTGGCGGAGTGTAGTGCGTGCTGGATAACGTTGCATAGAAAACAAAAATTTTCCTACCGCGAACACGCAATCCAAGCCAAGATGCAATCTAGAAGATGGTAGCAACGAGGGGGTATCGAGTCTTACCCTTGAAGAGATTCCAAAGCCTACAAGATGAGGCTCTTGTTGCTGCGGTAGACGTTCACTTGCCGCTTGCAAAAGCGCGAAGAAGATCTTGATCACGATCACTTCCGGCGCCACGAACGGGCGGCACCTCCGTACTCGGTCACACGTTCGGTTGTTGATGAAGACGACGTCCACCTCCCCGTTCCGGCGGGCAGCGGAA
>NC_061511.1:74710407-74720453 GCF_022539505.1 Lolium rigidum | reverse complement strand
ATGTGAATATGAGAGCATCTCCAGCCGTTTGGGCTCCCCACACCCAAATCCGGCGATATTGTCGTTCGGATTGGAGGAAAATTTGGCCTGAGGAGGCCCATCTTCCCAGCCGCAAGTCCAGGATGGATGTAACGGACTTCGGCGAATTCAGTCAAAATTGGCGAGTTTGTTCAAACATAAGCGAATTTTAATGATATTTAACATATAGAGGCGAGTTCGTGCATAAATACGCCGAATTTGTACATATATTTGAATTCGGCGATTGGCAAACTAAACTTAAACTAAATAGCGGTCTACTACATGCCGAAATGGCGGTAGAAGGACGTGTAGTCGCCGTCGTCGTCGTCGTCGCTCGAGCCGGCGTTGTCCTGGGGCGGCGGCGGTGGAGCCTCGTACCAGCGGCTCGTGCCCTGACCAGCGTCGCCGGTGCGTGGCGGCGACGGAAGGTACATGTCGTCGTCGCTGCTCTCCTCGAGCTTCACCACCTCCCTGGGCGCGGCGTTCCTAGCGGCGGATGGTGCGGCGGCGCGAGCGGCGAGTTGACGCGCGGCGGCCAGATCCAGCTGCCGTGCCGCCGCCGCTCCGCCTCCCGGCGCTCGCAGCCGCGCCCGGACCAGTCCAAGGCGGCGTCGTCCGCGGGCTTCTCCTCCTCCATGTCCTTCGGCGACCTCGGCGATCGCCTCCGCCATCGCGGCGTCCTCCGCGCGGTTCGCCTCCTCCTCGGCGAGCCGGGTTTGCGGCGGCCTCTTTCTTCGTCTTCTTCCGGCCGCTCTGCGGAGCGGAAGGCTGGTCGCGGATGACGAGGGCGCCGCTGCTGCGCCCTCTGTTCGGCGGTGGCGACGCCGGTTCCTTCTTGACGGTGCCCGGCGTCGCCCCGCCGGACCTGGACGCCGACCGCGAGCCAGACGAGGAGGAGGATGACACCATCCTCCTCGGCATCCAGGAACTACCGTGCCGGCGCGACACGGTAGGCGCCACCGGCGGCGGCATCCCTAGGACGGGGAGTTCCCGCCTCGATGTGCGCGAGCACATTTGCGAGGGTGCGCTCAGGCGCGCTCCACCATCGGCGGCGGCCGGCGGCGTTATTCCTTGCCGGAGGAGGAGGAGGGCCGTCGTACGCCCGGATTTCGCGTTCATACCTGCGCCGGAAGAACGCGATCCACTATTCGTGGTTGTCGGGGAAGAAACGCGGATCCGCGCGCTGCTCGTCACTGAGAGTGGCGAGCACCTCGTTGATCGCCGTTTCGAGTGCGCCCCCTTGGCGGCGGCGGGATCGGCACGCCGCTCGCGCTCAGCCTCCATCCCCCGGTGCGCGGAAGTCCGGCGGCGCCGGGTAGCCCACCGCGTGGAGGAGCCGTCCCTCCCATTGGTGGAGAGAGCGGCGGCCGAAGCCGTTCTTGGCCGCACCGTCGTTCGCCATTGCTACCTCTTCGAGTTCGGGGGAAGATTTGGTGGAATGCGAGAGAGAGGAGAGGTGAATGCGGGCGTACGCGGTAGTTCGGCGATAAATAGAGGTAGGCGCGCGTGATACCGAGGCGACGGCATTAACTAGCAGCGTGGAAGCTATGCGGCCGGCGAATACTGACCGGCGGCAGGCTTTTACAGCGCGCGGAAGACGATGCGATGAGGACGACGATCGTGGTCTCTGATACGTCTCAAACGTATCTATAATTTCTTATGTTCCATGCTACTTTATTGATGATACTCACATGTTTTATACACATTATATGTCATTATTATGCATTTTCCGGCACTAACCTATTGACGAGATGCCGAAGAGCCGCTTGTTGTTTCTGCTGTTTTTGGTTTCAGAAATCCTAGTAAGGAAATATTCTCGGAATTGGACGAAATCAACGCCCAGGGTCCTATTTTTCCACGAAGCTTCCAGAAGTCCGAAGAGGAAATGAAGTGGGGCCACGAGGTGGCGACACACCAGGGCGGCGCGGCCCAGGTCCTGGCCGCGCCGGCCTGTTGCGTGGGCTCCTCGTGACGCCCCTAGACCTGCCCTTCCGCCTACTTAAAGCCTTCGTCACGAAACCCCCAGTACCGAGAGCCACGATACGAAAAACCTTCCAGAGACGCCGCCGCCGCCAATCCCATGTCGGGGGATTCAGGAGATCGCCTCCGGCACCCTGCATCATGTACCTTGCACCCATTAATGAAGAACTACATAGAGCTTGTTAAAATTTGGTTTGCATGATTGATCTCTAGAGTATAGATATTTTCTGGTTAAGGTGTTTGAACGACAAGGAGACAATGTAAAGTCTTATAATAGTTACAATATGTTCATATGTGAGCTTTGCTGCACCGTTTTATACCTGAGTTTGCTTCAAACAACCTTGCTAGCCTAGCCTTGTATTGAGAGGAATTCTTCTCGTGCATCCAAATCCTTGAGCCAAACACTATGCCATTTGTGTCCACCATACCTACCTACTACATGGTATTTCTCCGCCATTCCAAAGTAAATTACTTGAGTGCTACCTTTAAAATTTCTATCCTTTGTCTTTGCAATATATAGCTCATGGGAAAAATAGCCTTAAAAACTATTGTGGTGAAGAATATGTACTTATGTGTCTTATTTCTTAATAAGTTGCTTGTTGAGAGGTAACCATGTTTCTGGGGACGCCATCAACTTTTACTTTTGTTGAATATCATGTGAGTTGCTATGCATGTTCGTCTTGTCTGAAGTAAGGGAGATTTTCATGATCAAATAGTTTGAGTATGCATACTGTTAGAGAAGAAATTGGGCCGCTAACTAAAGCCATGATTCATGGTGGAAGTTTCAGTTTGGACAATCAATCCTCAATCTCTTATGAGAATATTAACTGTTGTTGAATGCTTATGCATTAAAGAGGAGTCCATTATCTGTTGTCTATGTTGTCCCGGTATGGATGTCTAAGTTGAGAATAATCAAAAGCGAGAAATCCAACGCGAGTTTTCTCCTTAGACCTTTGTACAGGCGGCATAGAGGTACCCCTTTGTGACACTTGGTTGAAACATATGCTATGCAATGATAATCCATGTTAATCCAAGCTAATTAGGACAAGGTGCGAGCACTATTGGTATACTATGCATGAGGCTTGCAACTTATAGGATATCTTACTAGCACTATACCCGCGCGTTGCTGCGAAACAAAAAAAAAATCACTTAATAAGTTATTAAAAATAACATATCAGCAATAGCTTCACATGGTTACTGAAACACTTCAGGCGTCCCATGTTCAATTCAGGATAGCAACACCATAGTGGAGGTTTTTAGAAAAAAAAAACCAAGACCGAGTGGATTCATATGTACCTTCTTACCCAGGAGCTATGTATGTACAAACGGTGCATGTGATAAGTACATGCAGGGTCATCATCGTCTTCATCCAGGAGCAGCCTATGTCGTTTGGTTTGTGAATGCACTGAGCCTGTTGACATGTAATTTCAGGATCCAGCACCACAAACTTCAGTATCGATGTAGCATTGCATACAAAGAGACTGTGACGTTGTAAGCATGTCAGATGAGCCCTCCGGTTTATCTGAGCATGTCAGATAAACGATGCGACCTTTTTTTAGAGTAATGTGACCTTGTTACGATTGGTTGCTGGTTTGCTAGAATTAGAAGTAGGCGATTTTTTTCTATATCGCTATGTTTTCATTTGGTCGAACAAGCCCATTTAGCAAGGAAAGGAAACCGCAAGGTAGGAGTTTTGCTAGCTTGACCCATCGCGAAGGTTTGCCCAAACGATCCAATAGCCGGCAGTGGAAACCAGGGCAACCTGTTTTCCTAGCGATCGCGAGACGAGACGTACCACGGTCGCGTAGATGTATTTGTCGATGCGAAAAAGTATGTTTTTAGATGACCAAAATTAAACTGGAAAAAGCATATTTGTAAATTGAAATCTAGAACCAATAATAACCTATTTTTTACAGTATTGTTACATATCTACTATCGGGATATCCCCATTCTCACGGTAGTCGGTGGTGCCATGAACTATCGTTTCCTCTTCCTCTATCTCTGTTTTTGTTTATCAGAATTGAGGTCGATCCAGCAGGCAAATCTTTGACCGGGCGCAAATTCAATCGATAGTGTGCTGGTAGCTGATGGGAGCACCGCTACTTGACCGCCTCAGCCGGAGATTGAGATTACGAGAAATAGAGTAGTTAGCTTTGACATGCTCGCGAGAGGAAGATTGAACTGGTTGATTGATCGATCAGGCTTGGGCCATGCATTGCAGTACTTGACCAGCTAGATCGGTTTTCTAAACGTCCTGAACATAGCTCATAGCTGAGTTAGCACACCACCGTCTCATCTCTGCCTTTCTCTCTATGTAGCTAGCTGATGTGTGTTGATTCAGAGAGGCAGGTCCAATTCCACGCCCATGACGCGCGCCACGGCGGCAGCTCTCCGTTCCCGTCCGACAACAGCAAGAACAGCATGATGAAATCGCTGTTCAAAGTTCAGACGCATCAATACATATCCCCTCCGTCCTCTCAACCTCTCCTTAATTTCTGGCTAGATTTGACCAAATCTGCCGCGGATTCACGTATAGGGGACAACGCGTTTCACAGATTTTGTTGGGCCGCGGCCCATCTGTATTTGCGGGATGAAGCGATCGAGGGGGGAGGGCGCAAGGTGCAACAGGGACGACGTTTTGATAAAGAAAACCGGGACGACGTACACGTACCAACAACGGATGGCAATTTAATAGTAAAGATACATAACACATATGCTTTATTACTACTGTTGACAAAATTGTTTCTTGTTTTCAAAATGAAAAGCTCTAGCACAAATATAGTAATCAATGCTTCCCTCTGCGAAGGGCCTTTCTTCTACTTTATTGTTGAGTCAGTTTGCTCATTTTTTCTATCCCAGAAGCAAACACTTGTACCAACTGTGTGCATTGATTCTTACATGTTTACCTATTGCACTTGTTATATTACTTTGTGTTGACAATTATCCATGAGATATATATGTTGAAGTTGAAAGCAACTGCTGAAACTTATATCTTCCTTTGTGTTGCTTCAATACCTTTACTTTGAATCTATTGCTTTATGAGTAACTCTTATGCAAGTCTTATTGATGCTTGTCTTGAAAGTATTATTCATGAAAAAATCTTTGCTATATGATTCATTTGTTTACTCATTATCTTCATCATTGCTTCGAATCGCTACATTCATCTCATATGCTTTACAATAGTATGATCAAGATTATGATAGCATGTCACTTCGTAAATTATCTTTGTTATCGTTTACCTACTCGAGGGCGAGTAGGAACTAAGCTTGGGGATGCTTGATACGTCTCAAACGTATCTATAATTTCTTATGTTCCATGCTACTTTATTGATGATACTCACGTGTTGTATACACATTATATGTCATTATTATGCATTTTCCGACACTAACCTATTGACGAGATGCCGAAGAGCCAGTTGTTGTTTTCTGCTGTTTTTGGTTTCAGAAATCCTAGTAAGGAAATATTCTCGGAATTGGACGAAACCAACGCCCAGGGTCCTATTTTTTCCACGAAGCTTCCAGAAGTCTGAAGAGGAAACGAAGTGGGGCCACGAGGTGGCGACACACCAGGGCGGCGCGGCCCAGGTCCTGGCCGCGCCGGCCTGTTGTGTGGGCCCCTCGTGACGCCCCTAGACCTGCCCTTCCGCCTACTTAAAGCCTTCGTCGCGAAACCTCCAGTACCGAGAGCCACGATACGGAAAACCTTCCAGAGACGCCGCCGCCGCCAATCCCATGTCGGGGGATTCAGGAGATCGCCTTCGGCACCCTGCCGGAGAGGGGAATCATCTCCCGGAGGTCTCTTCATCGCCATGATCGCCTCCGGATCGATGTGTGAGTAGTCCACCCCTGGACTATGGGTCCATAGCAGTAGCTAGATGGTTGTCTTCGCCTCATTGTGCTATCATGTTAGATCTTGTGAGTTGCCTATCATGATCAAGATCATCTATTTGTAATGCTACATGTTGTGTTTGTTGGGATCCGATGAATATTGAATACTATGTCAAGTTGATTATCAATCTATCATATATGTTATTTATGTTCTTGCATGCTCTCCGTTGCTACTAGAGGCTCTGGCCAAGTTGATACTTGTGACTCTAAGAGGGAGTATTTATGCTCGATAGTGGGTTCATGCCTCCATTAAATCTCGAGACAGGATGACGAAAGTTCTAAGGTTGTGGATGTGCTCGTTGCCACTAGGGATAAAACATCGATGCTTTGTCTAAGGATATTTGTGTTGATTACATTACGCACCATACTTAATGCAATTGTCTGTTGTTTGCAACTTAATACTGGAGGGGGTTCGGATGATAACTTGAAAGTGGACTTTTTAGGCATAGATGCATGCTGGATATCGGTCTATGTACTTTGTCGTAATGCCCTGATTAAATCTCATAGTACTCATCATGATATATGTATTTGCATTGTTATGCCTTCTTTATTTGTCAATTGCCCAACTGTAATTTGTTCACCCAACATCTGTTTATCTTATGGGAGAGACACCACTAATGAACTGTGGACCCCGGTCCTATTCTTTACATCTGAAATACAATCTACTGCAATTGTTTTTTATTGTTCTTCGCAAACAATCATCATCTTCCACACAATACGTTTAATCCTTTATTTACAGCAAGCCGGTGAGATTGACAACCTCACTGTTACGTTGGGGCAAAGTACTTTGATTGTGTTGTGCAGGTTCCACGTTGGCGCCGGAATCCCTGGTGTTGCGCCGCACTACACTCCACCGCCATCAACCTTCAACGTGCTTCTTGGCTCCTACTGGTTCGATAAACCTTGGTTTCTTACTGAGGGAAACTTGCTGCTGTGCGCATCACACCTTCCTCTTGGGGTTCCCAACGGACGTGTTAACTACACGCATCAAGCAAATTTCTGGCGTCGTTGCCGGGGAGATTGATACGTCTCCGACGTATCGATAATTTCTTATGTTCTATGCCATATTATTGATGATACCTACATGTTTTATGCACACTTTATGTCATATTCGTGCATTTTCTGGAACTAACCTATTAACAAGATGCCGAAGTGCCGCTTCGTCATTTCTCGCTGTTTTTGGTTTCAGAAATCCTAGTAACGAAATATTCTCGGAATTGGACGAAATCAAAGCCCGTGGGCCTATTTTTCCACGAAGCTTCCGGAAGTCCGAAGACGAGACGAAGAGGGGCCACGGGGTGGCCAAACCCTAGGGCGGCGCGGCCCCACCCCCGGCCGCGCCGGCCTATGGTGTGGGCCCCCGTGCCGCCTCTTGACTTGCCCTTCCGCCTACTTAAAGCCTCCGTGACGAAACCCCCGGCACCGAGAGCCACGATACGGAAAACCTTACCGAGACGCCGTCGCCGCCGATCCCATCTCGGGGGATCCAGAGATCGCCTCCCGCACCCCGCCGGAGAGGGGAATCATCTCCCGGAGGACTCTACACCGCCATGGTCGCCTCCGGAGTGATGAGTGAGTAGTCTACCCCCGGACTATGGGTCCATAGCAGTAGCTAGATGGTTGTCTTCTCCCCATTGTGCTATCATTGTCGGATCTTGTGAGCTGCCTAACATGATCAAGATCATCTATCTCGTAATTCTATATGTTGTGTTTGTCGGGATCCGATGGATAGAGAATACTATGTCATGTTAATTATCAAGTTATTATACATGTGTTGTTTATGATCTTGCATGCTCTCCGTTTCTAGTAGAGGCTCGGCCAAGTTTTTACTTTTAACTCCAAGAGGGAGTACTTATGCTCGATAGTGGGTTCATGCCCGCATTGACACCGGGACAGTGACGGAAAGTTCTAAGGTTGTGTTGTGCTCGTTGCCACTAGGGATAAAACATTGGCGCTATGTCCGAGGATGTAGTTGTTGATTACATTACGCACCATACTTAATGCAATTGTCTGTTGTTATCAACTTAATACTGGAGGGGGTTCGGATGATAACCTGAAGGTGGACTTTTTAGGCATAGATGCAGTTGGATGGCGGTCTATGTACTTTGTTTTAATGCCCAATTAAATCTCAGTATACTTATCATGTCATGTATGTGCATTGTTATGCTCTCTCTATTTGTCAATTGCCCGACTGTAATTTGTTCACCCAACATGCTTTTATCTTATGGGAGAGACACCTCTAGTGAACTGTGGACCCCGGTCCATTCTTTTAATACTGAAATACAAATCTGCTGCAATACTTGTTTTTACTATTTTCTCTCGCAAACAATCATCTTCCACACAATACGGTTAATCCTTTGTTACAGCAAACCGGTGAGATTGACAACCTCCACCGTTTCGTTGGGGCAAAGTACTTTGGTTGTGTTGTGCAGGGTTCCACGTTGGCGCCGGAATCTCTGGTGTTGCGCCGCACTACATCCCGCCGCCATCAACCTTCAACGTGCTTCTTGGCTCCTCCTGGTTCGATAAACCTTGGTTTCCTTCTGAGGGAAAACTTGCTGCTGTGCGCATCATACCTTCCTCTTGGGGTTGCCCAACGAACGTGTGAAATACACGCCATCAAGCTCTTTTTCTGCCGCCGTTGCCGGGGAGATCAAGACACGCTGCAAGGGGAGTCTCCACTTCTCAATCTCTTTACTTTGTTTTTGTCTTGCTTTATTTTATTTACTACTTTGTTTGCTGCACTTATATCAAAACACAAAAAAATTAGTTGCTAGCTTTACTTTATTTACTGTCTTGTTTGCTATATTGAAAACACAAAAAAATTAGTCTACTTGCATTTACTTTATCTAGTTTGCTTTATTTACTGTTGCTAAAATGGCCAACCCTGAAAATACTAAGTTGTGTGACTTCACTAGCACAAATAATAATGATTTCCTATGCACACCTATTGCTCCACCTGCTACTACAGCGAGAATTCTTTGAAATTAAACCTCGCTTTACTTAATCTTGTTATGCGAGAGCAATTTTCTAGTGTTAGTTCCGATGATGCTGCTGCCCATCTCAATAATTTTGTTGAACTATGTGAAATGCAAAAATATAAAGATGTAGATGGTGACATTATAAAATTAAAATTGTTCCCTTTCTCATTAAGAGGAAGAGCTAAAGATTGGTTGCTATCTCTCGCCTAAGAATAGTATTGATTCATGGACTAAATGCAAGGATGCTTTTATTGGTAGATATTATCCCCCTGCTAAAATTATATCTTTGAGGAGTAGCATAATGAATTTTAAACAATTAGATAATGAACATGTTGCTCAAGCTTGGGAAAGAATGAAATCTCTGGTTAAAAATTGCCCAACCCATGGACTGACTACTTGGATGATCATCCAAACCTTCTATGCAGGACTAAATTTTTCTTCGCGGAATTTATTGGATTCAGCTGCTGGAGGTACCTTTATGTCCATCACTCTTGGTGAAGCAACAAAGCTCCTTGATAATATGATGGTTAATTACTCCGAATGGCACACGGAAAGAGCTCCACAAGGTAAGAAGGTAAATTCTGTTGAAGAATCCTCTTCCTTGAATGATAAAGTTGATGCTATTATGTCTATGCTTGCGAATGATAGGACTAATGTTGATCCTAATAATGTTCCATTAGCTTCATTGGTTGCACAAGAAGAACATGTTGATGTAAACTTCATTAAAAATAATAATTTCAACAACAATGTTTATCGGAACAATTCTAGTAATAACTATAAGCCATATCCTTATAATAATGGTAACGGTTATGCTAATTCTTATGGGAATTCTTACAACAATAATAGGAATACACCCCCTGGACTTGAGGCCATGCTTAAAGAATTTATTAGTACACAAACTGCCTTTAACAAATCCGTTGAGGAAAAGCTCAATAAAATTGATATTCTTGTTTCTAGAGTTGATAGTCTTGCCTCTGATGTTGATCTTTTGAAATCGAAAGTTATGCCTAATAGGGATATTGAAAATAAAATTGTTACTACAGCAAATTCCATCCAAGTTAGAATTAATGAGAATATAAGATTAATGGCTGAACTACGTGCTAGGTGGGATAGAGAAGAAAATGAAAAACTAGCTAAAAAGGAAAATGTAGCTAAAGTTTGGACGATTACCACCACTAGC
>NC_061511.1:74677627-74710307 GCF_022539505.1 Lolium rigidum | reverse complement strand
TTTTACAGAGCTTAATTTTGTACATATTTGGGAAATTTAAACCTCCTCTGGTTCCCTAATAGCTGTTATACTGATATCATCATGGTCTCTAAAATACACCTTTGTCAATTAAATTTGATCTTAAAAAACTTCGGTAATCAAATTTTATTGTGATATATAGATAAAATCTCAGTCTAAGAAACAAAATTTGCACATATAATTCTAAGCGACCAATCTAAATATTTAAAATCATACTATGGCTAATGTTTTGAAAATTTAGATATATACGGCCGTATGTCTAAAACGACAGTTTTTAGTGGAGCGGAGGGGGAAGCTAAGCTCTAATTTCGCCTCATTTTGTTTTTCTGTGTTATATGAACTGTTTATGTAACCCTTGTTACGACAAAAGCATCTAAAGCTTATTTAAGGTTAGTTTATATGAAGTGCAACAAAACTTCATAAAGAAACGTTCATGCTCAGTAATCAATGTGCATGGTTCAATCTCGTTGTATTATTGTACATCACTATCCAAAGCAATGGGCTCTTCTGGGTAAATTAAGCCATTACTTTACTATCTTGGTAAGTATACAAAAAAGTCAAACCATATCTCACGAGTCACGGTGTTGAATTTCTCAAGAAATTTCCATCACCCAACTCCATATCTCCATGACGATTTCCTATTCTGACGAGGGGTGGTTAGTGGGATGTAGACAAACAGATTCTATAGTGTACTTGTGTGAAGTACGGCATGTAAGACCGCATAGCGCAGTGGATTAGCGCGTCTGACTTCGGATCAGAAGGTCGTGGGTTCGACTCCCACTGTGGTCGCATTTTTTTTTTCACACTCATTTGTCATGACCTATTCTGCATTCATTAAGTTGCCGCTAATTTTCACATTCAGTTGTGATATCTTTTGTTTTGTTTCGCGCTCGTTTTGTTACATCACAGAGTCTTTTGTTTTATTTTTTCACACTAATTTCTCATGACCTATTCTGCATTCATTAAGTTGCCGCTAATTTTCACATTCAGTTGTGATATCTTTTGTTTTGTTTCGCGTTCGTTTTGTTAAATCACAGAGCCGGATATCTAATTTCACTTTAAAACTTGGATCAATGACATGGTTCAAACCGGCGGCGATTTACCAAAAGCGCGTATAGTATGCAGTATCGAAGATATATCATCAATGTTCCGTCAAAATAAATGAATTACATCACCAGAAAACAAACCAAAGCAGACATTTTTCATTTTCAAGATGGGCCGGGCTGGAGATGCCCTTAGGCTTAGTTGTAGTACATGCAGTGGGACATGGCAAAACACTTGTAATTAATCACTGTAGAGACTAGTAGAGAGTACGTGTTGCTGTCGGTTGGGTACCTTTGCTCCATCGACGAGGAAGCTACCGCGTATTTCTGCTGAACCAACAAAAGTGAAGAGAGTCAGTGTGTGCTCACACTTGCGCAGTGCACCACACCGCTGGATGGTCGACACGGAGGGGCAGCGGCATTCCTCAAGTAGCCACTGTGCCGAAAATGGATCCTACCTATTTACGAGAAACGAGCAACAGGGATGGCACGGGGTATCCCTAGGTCCCTAGCTTCCCTCTCCACTTCAGTACGGGCCAAGCACGGAGACATGGAAAAGTGGGTGTAGGTAGCCACACGCTTGTACTTGCACGCGGCATCGACGAGAGAGAAGAAGCAGCATGCATGCCATCGTTTCATACCTGAGACTGAGATGACAAGAAAAACACGACGGCAATTAACTACGTACAGTACAAGCATTTAATCCAACACAAGGAGTCGAGCAAGGTATATCTCCTCTGTTCAAGACTAATTTGCACTGCAAAAGTCTTACATGTGGACCACAGAGTGTGAATTCCAACTATAAATCCAAAACGTTCACCTTATACTACGTCATAAAACCTGAAAGCCGGTTGAAATTTCCTCTAGTCAGAACAACATAAACGTGAGGGACCAAGACGGACAAAACTTTCTCACCTCCGCTGCTCGACCCTCAAGGCACCGGTGTGAGAGGCAAGACCATCTACAGCGACGAACCGCATTTGTCCGTCTTGGTCCCTACGGACATTAGGGAAGCAAAACTCCAACTTAACGGTATGAGCAAAAGGACCGACTAGTCCGCGGCGATATATTTGCGGTTCAAACTTTAGTTGGCAATGCGTCGCCGTCGACACAACATAGTCTACGTGTGTGTGTCCGTCTCCTCCACCATCTCAGGCCTGCCTGGCGGCTGATGCTTCGCTTCCCTTCCTAGACACCTTGGTCGCTGCGGTGCCATCAATGACACGCTTCGACTTCAGCGGCCGCACCAGGACTGCTAGGAGGCGCACCGCCATCAATGGCACACGCCTGGAATCCATCGCCGACATTGAAAGCGGCCGCATCTCCAGCCTTTTTAAGGGTAGTGGCATTGCCCATCCACTGCCAATGCCCCCACCATTGCCCTTTTCTGCTTTCGAGAGAATATGCATCACCACTAGGCCACTACACGACGGCCATGTGCAAGGGTGACCATTTAGGAAGCCCAAGAACAACCACGAGGCGGGGTTGTCGGTGGGGAGCCTATGAATCCACACAGCCGCGTCCCCGTCAGTGTCAATGTGGCGGGGGCGCTCTACAACAACAGAACCCCTTGTGTGGGGTGGAGTGACGTCCACCTCCCCGGTGGCTGGCTCCTTACCCATCGGAGGGTGCCCATGCCGCCGGTGCCGCGGCAGGGCCACGAGGGGCACCAAGAGATCACTCGCCGCCGGTCACTTCTGCCTTCGGTTCTCGTCGCGGACCCGGCGTACGGCCTCAACTCGGCTATGTCAGACCCATTTGGCCATCTTGAGTGGAAATTACGCCACTGACCGAGGTTCCTAGGCGGAGACGAGTTCGACTACGACACTCCCCTGAAGCCGGAAGTGACGGTGGAGGCGGAGGAGGAAAAGGAGGAGACTAGGTCCCAGACGAGTAGGAATGCGAAGACACCGAAGACTTCATCGGCTACCTCGTCTACCTAGCGGAGAAGGCCAATGAATAGAGCGCAGGGGACCAGCCTTCCCGTCATGGTGGAAGGCATGGGCGAGGAGGAGGCGATGATGCTTGCCGTCAAGGCCTCGTTGGAGTAGCTACCGCTGCCACGCGTGCTGCCTTGTTATGTCGCGGCGCTCATGCAGGAACGGCTTTCCGAGGAGGAGACCCTCAGGGTCGTATCATGCGCACCGCCCTTCCCCCGTGCCATGGTAGTCGTGGGAGCAGTGGCCTGAGCCTGCCCCGGCCTCACCCCCTCCTCCAACGGCATATCCTCTGCCTTCATGGGCGTCCAACTGGCCCTGGGAGCAGGAACCACCGTCTACCCCGGCCGTCCCTCCTCATCCGCCGCGGTGAACCCTCTACCGATGCCGATACCCAACTGGCCATGGGAGAAGCCAGTGACCGTGGACCTCACCTAGGACGACGACAACGAGCAGTAGAGTAGGCCTAGGTTTCGGCTTGTCAATTTTAATGTTTTCCCCATTTTTTATCTATGTAAATTATGTATTCTATCAATAGATTTTACAAAAAAAAAACATGCGTCGGTGCGCTAGGGCAGCCTCCGACCCAAACGGAGAAGAAGGACGGCGCGGCCGATGTTGTGTCCGCGGTCCGATCCAAACCGAGTTGTCTGTTTTACTTCGGACAGGTGGAGATGCTCTAAGCTCCTCCTTTACCCCCAATTCACTCTCTCATCCCCATCCCCATCCTACCTCGTGAGGCTTTATTATAATAGTGTTTACCTTATTATAAAGCCGGGCCTTCAGGCCCTTATGTTTAAATCCTCTTCCCCATCCTTCTGTCTCTCTGGCCAATTATAAGCGCACCAGATACCGTGAGCTGAGGAGAAAACTGGAAAGGGAAGAAACTCTATGTGCACGGGTAGGGGTTTCGTAATGCAAGTTCTTGGCTTTGTTCATGAGCGGGCTTTTACCGATCAAGAGTTCAGTGATGTGTTGTTTTTCTTTTCTTTTCTATCTGATTTGGTTGGGGAGCTCTTGGTCTTTCTTTTTTTTGCCGGCAATTATTTAGTGATGTGCATAAATCTGATGGGGTATTGTGAGCGGGGAGAAGAAATGGAAAGGGACTAGCTTGCCATCTTTCATGAGTTGTGGTCGGTTTGAGGTGCAAATTCTTAGCTATCTTTATGTAGGGTTTGTTACCGATTGAGAGTGGAGTGCTCTTTCTTACTTTCAGTCTGCTTTGTTCGTGGAGATCTTGTTCTTCCTTTTCGGGTTTTTTTTTTCTCTCTTGTTTGCGATGATTCCTTGCCCGTTTTGCTGGTAGTTATTTGACTGAGATCGATCAACACTAACTGAAAATTAGCATGTTCTTTTGTTTCTACTATGCACAACTATGTATGATGTTCTTAACACAAGTATACCATATTATTTATTCATGGCATTGTGATTCTATTACAGAGCTTTGAAAGGGGAGAGCTGGTCCAAGAGCTATGGGCAACTCATGTGTTACCGGTTCCGGTAAGGGTTTCTTTTGAGCTTTTTTACTTTGCAGCTTGTGTTAATTTTGATCCCCTTATACCAATGCAAGCATTGCTGTTTCTAGTGTCTGGAAGTATTTCTTTTGAGCATATTTCTGCTTCCTACTGGAATTAGGCTTGATTGTTCATTTTACAAACAAAATTCAGACTGTTCTTTTTATGAGCAAAAATAAGATTAACAATTTCTTATGTATTTTTCCATGCAAAAGCAGAAGTTCTACCTTTTCTTTCACCTCCTGCTTGGCCAAAGTAAGAGCATGTCTAACAGGCCCCGTATAACCCGCTCACCCCGTAAAATTCCGGCGACATACGGGGCAGGCGCGGTTCGGGCCGTCTAGCAGGCCCCGTATTCGGGCCGCCCCGTTCGGCGGAATACGGGGCCCAGGAAATCGGCCCCTTCGCCCCGTACATATAGTGGGCGCAGGTGCGAGTGAGGGGTTAACCCCTCACTCGCAACCCTAGCTCCGCGCGCGCGCCGCCGCCTCCTCCTCCTGCTCCGGCGAGCAATTAGCCGCTCCCCGCGCCGCATTCCACCCCCCAAGCTAGGATGGACTCCCGCCGCCGCAGTAGGGCCTCGCCGGCGAGAGGATCGAAGCGATCCCGCTCGCCGGACACCGTCGAGGAAGCGTGGCGGCGGCAATGCAAGAGATCCGCCGCCGGCAGCCGTCGCGCGGCCTGCAAGTACAAAGGCGCCGCGTCCGTCCCGGAAAAGCTAATCGACTTCGCGCGGGGCGGGCGCTGGTTCATCGAGGATCCGCCGATGAAGCCGATGAGCGGGCTCAAGTTCGGACGAGTGGCGCGCCGACCGGGAGCGCCGCCGCTGGGCGAAGGAGGCTTGGAGCAGCGGGAGCACCGGCGCTAGAAGAGCTCCGCTCGCCGGCGATGACGAGGAGGCCCCCGACTTGTTGAAGGAGCTACGGCAGTTCTCGAAGGACGACGCCAAGAGGAAGAGGGCGGTCGAGGAAGAGGTGGCGGCGGCCATCGCCGCCGCGAAGGAGGCGGAGTTGCGGGAGGCGGAGGCGGAGGCGGACTCGTACCTAGTCGACCTCCCGAGTAGGATCGCGCATTCTGGATGTAGAATCAATGAAATCCGTAGTATGATCAATGAAATCCGTAGTATGATCATTGAAATCGAACTTCCCGGGGTTTTTATTTTTGAAAATACGGGGCGAAATACGGGTTCTGCTAGACGGAATGGCTCTTTCGTTGCCAACTTTTCGATACGGGGCGAAAAAGCAGCCAGATACGGGGCAGAAATATAAGGGGCCTGCTAGACATGCTCTAACTATCATACGGACACTAGGAAATTCCCAGTATCATATAATACAGTTTCTTCCATCAATTTTCCTCAGTCCCAGATCTCAGGAAAATGTTTGTGTCTGTCTGAAGTCCACAGGAAGAAGATGGCATAAACCTCACCCCATTTATGTGGTGCACAATGACATTAAATTAATTTGTACATAATGAGAAGAACGACAGTACTTTACAGTAATCGACAAGGCTGTACTAATCAAACTGATCGATCATGGCGCCTCTTTGTCTCATTATCTGTAGCAGTAATTTGAGCTGCCATACATTGTGATCTTCTAAAGATGTTACTGATGCAAGAATTGTTGCATTGCTGTTCCAGTCCAGTCAAACCATGGACAGAGCCAGGAACCCAACGGGGCACGGACAACCTTCAAGTGGACGGTCGATGGTTTCTCTTCCCTTCTTGATAAGGGTAATGGATGGACCAACTCCAGTGTGTTTCAGATCAGGGGGCTTAACTGGTACGATAACCATGCTACTATTTTATTTCAGTTCTTCCAACAGAGAGCAGGTCATGAACAAATTTCATTTTCATTTTTTTGTTCTCTTCCTTTCTGTGGACTTGTTTCGCAGGCACTTAAAACTGAACCCAAGGGATACAAAGATTGGCGGTGTGAAAGAATATGTTTCGCTTAAGCTTGTGCTAGCCCAACAACACGTCAGATCTGGCACGGTTGTGGATGCATCTTTCAAGTTCTTGATATATGACCAGTCATATGGAAAGCACAATAAAGAATATCAAGGTACCTTAACAAGTTATTCCTGAAAAGTAAAGTAGGTTATTGGACCTTCATAGCTAGTCGCCTACTAGAATGATGGTACAATTTATAGCCTGTTTTACAAGAAAAAATATCTGTTATTCTAAAAGAGGGTTCTTTGCAGTGAGCCACAACTTTCAGAGTACAAGCTCAATCTCTGGAACCTCATACATGATACCTCTCAGGACGCTAAGGGAGAAGTCGTCCAGATTCCTTGTTAAGAATTGCTGTATTTTTGGTGTTGAGTTTGGAAGAGTTGTGGTTGCTAAAGGTAATTTTATGTCGGAGACGCTGTTTGTTCAGAAGATTAACAGCATCTGCAGTGACTCACAAGTCTACAACTGGAGCATTGACGACTTCTTCTTGTTGAAGAACCCGAGCACCTCTCCAGAGTTTGAGCTTTGTGGACACAAATGGTAACGATACTGATGATGTTAATCCTTAGTTACTGGATTTGCCTCAAAAAAATTCTTAGTTACTGGATTCTTCGTGTTAAAGAACCCGGGCACCTCTCCAGAATTAGCTGAATTCAGTTTGAAAGGCGTTTGACCTCTTGTTAACGATGGACTAAACTATGTGATGCTCTCCAATTTGACATCTTGTTAATGATGGATTAAACGAGAACTGAGTTCTAGCTCAGTGGCAAGGCAAGCGAGTGCGCAGCCAGCCCACCCGGGTTCGATTGCCCCATGCGCGGTAATTTCGCTGCAGGAGCGAATAAACCGGGAAAGTCTCATCCTACCTAACAACGTATAGCCAAGGGAGGGATCATTCCCCCGTTGGTCAACGTTTTTAATGATGGATTAAACAAAAATAAAAGACTGCCGGGGTTTGACCTCTTGTTCATGATGGACTAAACTATGTGATGCTCTCCGATTTCCAGGTTCATCACTATCCATCCATCTGGAGAAGATAATAGTGGGAACTACCTTTCCTTGTACCTGAGAATGAAGGTGTCGGATACTCTCCATCAGAGCTCTGGAAACCTGGTAGAACTTAGCATAAGCATCAAAGACCAGGAAACTGGCAAGCACCGGAAACTATCAGGTTTGTTCTTGAGTAGAATGCTACTTGAAGTATTATCATCCAAATTTCCTGATTGACGCGTTGTTTTTTTCTTTAGACCGGTGCCAATTCTCAAAGAATTCACCCAGTTGGGGATGGCCCAAGTTCATATCGCTTGAAGATTTCAAGGACTCGTCAAATGGTTTTCTCTTGAAGAAGAAGTGCTGCATTGAAGCTCAGATTGCGGTCATTGGTTCCTCTAAGAGTAGCTAGATTACTCGTCCTCCGCATATGCTCATTTGTGTGCCTGTATTTAACTTGAATTGCTATTCTGCCTCTGGGTATTTAGTCGTTTGCTTGTGCTGAACGTACAAGGAGTCTAAACCTGATGACGTTGACATGTATTATGATGTGTTTCATGCATGTGGGTGAAGCTTTAGATAGAAGTAAATGCTTAGTGGAAGACGCTCGAATAGAAATGACAAGATGCCCTGTGCATTGTTGCGGACATCTTCAACTTTAGAGGCATAATGCTCGGTTGAGAAAGAAAGAAAAAAGTTTACATAGGTACGGTAGTTCAGTATTTGCAACATGAAACTTACTGTGCCCGGGTTTTTGTTCCCGACAAGTTCTTTTTTTTTTTTTCCCCGCGAGGGGGCTCGGGATTCCCGGTTACCGCTGTAACCGAGAAATCCTGACCGGTTCTTGAACAAATTCAAAAACTATAAAGTGAATTGAAATTTCTCAGCAAGGTTACTTAAGATATAAACTCCCAAGTGACACGACCTTGCTACCATCCTATCTTTTTTTTGAATGTTAGCGGGAGAGTTGCTAAATTTCTTGATTAGATAGAAAGTTTGTTAGAGCACCTCCTGCCGTTGGTGCTCCACACGACCAAATCCGGCGATAAATAGTGCCAGATTGGACAAAACTTTGGCGTGGGGAGCGCCGAACTTCCAGCCGCCTCTCCAGGTAGACGCCCGGAGATGTTTTTGTCTTAGTTTCACAAATAAATTCACAGTTCGGCGAATTTGATAAATTTTACCAATATTTGGTTTATTTTAACAAATAAATGTTACATTTCAACAAAACAAGCAAATAATTTGACAAGTTTTGAAACAAATCAAATGGAAACTAGTTGGTGTTGCCTCGAAGCCTCCATATGTACTCCACCAGATCATCCTGCAGATGCTGATGCATTGTGGAGTCTCGAATTTCTTGACGCATAGCGATGAACGAAGCACACGATGCTGGCACCTGGTGATTAGGCTATGCAAGAGGACCCTCTCTGTCATATGGTGCAGCTTGTTCGCTCAGAGGAACTGGATACTTAGCTCATTCTCGATAATCATGTTGTGTAAGCACACACAACAGTTCATCACCTCCCACATCTGATCTTTGGACCAAATCAAAGCGGGGAACCGGACTACAGCAAATCTCTGCTAGAGGACACTAATTGCACGCTCGACGTCCTTTAGGCAACCTTCTTGTTCCTTAACAAACTCCACCTCCTTCAGAAGGACGGGGCTTGAGATAGTCTTTACAAATATTGCCCACTTTGGATAGATACCGTCTGAAAGATAATATCCCTTGTTGTAGTACCGATCATTGATCACAAAAGTCAACCGGGGGAGCATGACCCTCAACAAGCTTGGAGAAGATCGGCGAGCACTGCAAGACGTTGATGTCGTTGTTCGATCCCGGCATACCAAAGAAGGAGTGCCAATCCAGAGATCATGGGTAGTCACTACCTCAAGTATCACACTGCAGCCTTTTTTGTGACCCTTGTACATTTCCTGCCAGGCAAACAGTCAGTTGTTCCATTTCCAATGCATGCAGTCAATGCTACTAAGTATCCCCGGTAATCCTCGAGCTTCATTGAAAGAGAGGATCTGAGCAGTGTCTTGTACAGTGGGTGATCTCAAGTAGATGTCCCCGAACACTGCTATCACCGCCCCGCAGAACCGGTAGAAACAATCAAGGGCGATGGACTCCGCCATCCGAAGATAGTCGTCGGTAGAATCACCAGGAGCTCCATATTCCAGCATTCGCATAGCCACCGTGCACTTTTGGAGGGCGGAAAACCCTGCCATGCCGGTGCAATCCAACTTGCATCTGAAATAGGAGTCATACTCTCGAAGGGCATACACAATTTTCAGGAAGAGCTTCCGGCTCATCCCGAAACGACGCCTAAAAACAACCTCACCGTGCAATGGATTGTCGGCGAAGTAGTCGGCGTAGAGCATGCAGTACCCCTCCATTCGCTGCCTCAGCTTGCACTTCCGGTGACCTGGTGCCGATCCACCACGGCGACCAATGGCCTTCTCCGCGTACAAGCCAGGCAGGAAAGCTAGGATCAACATGTGCTCCTCGTCTTGGGCGGCGGCTGCTATCTCTTGTTTAAAAATCTCGGCGAACATATGATCCTCCTCCTCATCCGAGTCCATGTCCGCCCAGGAAAATGGACGAACACCTGCCGGGCGTGTCAACGAGGCGCGACGTGAGGAGTTGCCCGACGGCGGAATATAGGCAGACATCATGACAAACGGCGGAATATAGGCTGGTGGGAGGAGGGATGGCGGAGTGCAGGAAACCGGCCGGCGGATTGGCGAGGGGCGGTGCCGGTAGCGACAACGCAACGAGAGGGAGGGGGATTTGCGACGAGAAAGTGGTGGGGTTCGCATGTTCTCTCGCCGATAGAGCGGGCCCGTCCCCGCTTTTCTCTCGTCCGGAGTCCCCGAGCGCACCCCGGGGGGATGGGGATGGTCTGGGCTCTCCGGATGGATTAAGGGCCTATTCCGGGAGAAAACAATGAAACGGGGGGTGCGGCTGGGCCTAATAACACCATCCGGATGAAAAAACGCCTGCCGGGGGTCTAGTCGGGGAGACGGCTGGAGATGCTCTTACAAAGAAAAGAAGGGTGGAAAAACAAAGGCAAGGCCCAAGTCACCCAAAACAAAAAAAGACATTGCTACCATCCTATCGGTTTGGCTTTTGGAGGGTTTTCCCTTGTTGTGCGTCGCTTTCATACATAGGGAAAGTACCCTATATTAGAAATGCAAGAGCATCTCAATCCACACTAAGGATGTATAACTGCCGCCTACCTCGCGACGGAAGTTATTGCGCACAGCAAAGATGCAGTATTCACAGAGACGCAACGTCACATCTCGTTGCGCCTAGCTCACCGTGCGAGCCTTAATGCGCGCCACCGCTCCCTCGCCTCCCTCCGACGTATAGTAAGGGGTGCTTGCGCATCGTCTCTCACACACAAACCCTAGAGCCTCTCTCCCCAACCCTAGCTTCCACCATCTCAGGAGTCGAGGGCCATTCCATGGTTGGTAGAGGTAGAGGTCGAGGTCGCGGCCGTGGCCGCGGTGGCCGTGCTGGAGCATTAACGCCTACACGGTCGCCGTCACCGTTGCCTGCGCCATCGTCGTCTTCTGATGGGGAGTGGGAGTTCGAGTTCATCGTCATCCTCAATGGCGACCCACTCGACATCTAGAGGCTGCCGGACAAGTTCGCCGAGTTCGTCGTCGGCAACGAACCGGCCGCGCTGCAGCTGTGGTAGGCTGGCTGGGCTTCTGCCGGTGTCCGGTGGACGTGCTCTTCGACGGACGTGGCAAGATGTACCTCCACACCGGCTGGGAGAAGTTCGCGCGCTACCACGACCTCCAAGTAAGTTGCGTGCTCACATTCTCCTACCAAGGCCCGATGAGTTGAGCGTGAAGGTGTTCGATGAAACGTCCTTCCGCTGGCACTACCACAACAACGACGGCGAAGATGATGATTGAACACGGCGAGTGTTCTTTCTTTGCAGCGAAGATGGCCGCTGGTCAATTGAAGTCACTAGTGTAGGTTTCTGGATGTTCTTCCCGCGCATCGAAGAACAACAACCGAGCACTCTCTCAACTAGCTGCATTTTTCAGTTTGGATGACTGAGAGTGTCTGAGACTGTTCTTTCTTGGCAGCGAACACACGAAATCCGCGTGGCCAACACTAGTTAGGTTTTCTTATTTTGCAATGTTTTAACCATGTTCCAAACTATGTATTAGTTTGTGTAATGTTTTAACCATATTCTCTATTGAAACGAAAATGCAAAAAAGAGTTGTTTTAATGTTTCGGGGTGCGTTTGGGGGATGCGACAGGGAAGCAACGCGCCCCAAACGCGGCATAAAGAAAAAAAACGTCCCCCAAATGCTCGATCTGGCATGATTTGGGGGCATCTCCAGCCGTCCTCCCCATACGACGTCTAGAAAAGACGCTTTGTCGGCTGTATGGGGGGTACCGACGATAAAATTATTATGGGGTGGGGGGATTTACCCAGTTGTGCCCCCCATAGCACCCCTAAAATTGAAAACGGCGACAATATAGAGAGATATCTAGCGCCAACAATGCGTAGATTGAACCGAGTTCATCGAAACATAATTAACAAATGTAAAAAAACAGAAAAAGAACTAGTTGAGCCCTAGGCGACGGAAGAAGACAGCGTAGTCACCGCCGTCCTTGTCGGAGCTGCCGTCATCCTTGGGCTCATCCTTGGGGACCGGCGACGGGCTGCAGCAACTTTGGCTGGGATACCCACGTCGCTGTGGCGGCGAGTCCTCCAACTCGACGAGGATGCCGATGCAGCGCGCGCGCTCAGCCGCCTCTTTCTTGACCTTGGACCGCGACCACGCAAACACGAAGTTGTCGAACAATGGCAGGACTTCGTTTAACAACGTCAGGGGCGCCACCCTCTTCCCCGGGAACTCCTCCGGGTCATCCACGGCAGCGTAGAGGGGATAGCTGGTACGGTACTTCTCAGGCGGAGTCCACTCCGGCTCCTCCGCCTTCGGCTTCTTGGACCGGAAGGAACTACTACCGCCTTCCTCGAACTTCGGACGGCGTGCTCCTGCTGCCTTTTGGATGTGGGGCCGCCACCGCTGTCCTCGCGCTTTTGCCGGCGCGCTCCTGCCGACGGCACTTGTTGGATGAAGAGTCTTCCGCCGCTCCTTGGCATCCTTGGCGTGGCCGCGGAGGAGGCCCCTGAGCCTGACGACGAGAACGAGGACGCGGTGGCCATCCTCCACGGTGTCCACCTCCTCGAGATTGCCGGGAACTCGAGTGGTGGCTCATTCCCGTAGGCGATGTGCTCGAGCACCGCCGGGGGTGCCGCACCAGATCCGACATGCCGTCGTGTTGTTGTTAGCGGGCGGCGACCCGTTCCCCTAGTAGTGCTGAGCTCGAAGAGGCGCCTGACAAGGGGTCATCTTATCAATGCCCATAATGATAGACTTGGGTTTCAAGGAAGGAGAGCTGGTGAATTCAAAGACCAGTCAGCCAAACTAGGCAGCCGACGAAAGTACGATCATGGAGGAAAATCACCGAGATTGGATTATCGAGAATTAGGGTTAGAGGAGTGTTGCGAGTTGTGGAATCTATCTTTCCATGGTGGCTCCTCCTAGCCCTTATATAGTAGGCTAGGTCTCAGGGTCCACCTCGAAGTCGATTACATTGTGTATATCAGTTTACCCGATATGAGTCTAGCTTTCCTATTTACATAATAACTGGGGTTCGGATTCATGTATCTTTCTTCGTGGGCCTTCACCTATTCCATCTTGGACTTCATACCAGAAATGGTAATGCTAAGTACATGATATATCATACCGATGTTAGCGCCGCTGCATGAAGAAGCTGTCCCACATCGGGGTGTTCTCCAGGTTCTAGTGTGGGTCCGCGCGCTGCTTCGGCATGAGCTCGGCGTAGAAGTGTTGGTGTATCGCCTACGCGCGCGCTCCCACTCGGCTCCGGCGGGATCGAGATGCCTCCCGCGCTCAGCCGACACCCAGAGGGCGCGCGCATGTCCGGCGGGGCCATGTACGCCGCTCCGTAGAGCGCGCCCGCCTCCTCGTGCAGGGTGCGGTGACCGAAGCCGTTCGCGCCGGCACCGTCCCATTCGTAGAGTGCGACCATGGCTGCAACGGCTGGTGGGTGGATGGCGCTAGGGTTTTCTGTGTCAACGAGATCTGGACTGTGCGCGGCGTGAGAGCAAAGAGGGGTAGATATACGTGCGGGCAGACACGTCGCGAAGCCGATGGGCCAGTGGCATTGCATTAACGCCGCCGTGTGCCATTAATGCGACGAGAGCCAGGTCCTGTCGAAGATGCCCGTTCTACCGGCGCCCCTGCTTGCCCTCCTTTGGGTTGTGAGCGGGCTGGAAGCGCCGATAGCAAAATCGGCTAGTGCCGGTCCAAAAACAACTTTGAAGTGAGAGCATCCCCACTCGTTGGCGCTCCCCACGCCCAAATCCGGACGAAACAACCGCCGGATTGGACGAAATTAAGTCGTGGGGAGTACCGTATTTCCAGTCGTCCACCCGGAGTTCGGCGGATAGAGTTTAAATTCAAACAAATCGTCGTCCCGCGCTACAAGTACGGCCAGTTGATCGGCAAAAGGAGCAAAAGGATCAGCCATCGGCGATCGGAGGGAAATTACACGGAGACAGGCTCGTCGGCAGTCCCGGCCGGCACGGCGGTGTCCGACGGACCAGTTCCCTCACACGCCGTGGCCGAAGCGGCTGCGGCGGGCGACGAGGAAGCAGCGGCAGTGGACGTCGAAGCAGCCGCAGTCGACGAGGTAGATGGTGAGGTAGACGAGGTAGGAGCCGGCGGAGACGACGAAGGACTGGCCGGAGTGGCTCGGAGGATGTCGCTGCGGTGGCCCTGGTACCAATTCCTCGTCTCCTCGTCCATCAGTTCCATGTCGCCGCCGCCCATGAGGAACGGCAAGTCTGTGTTCCTCTTCTTCGCCGCCGCCGTCGTCTTCAGCAGGGCGATCCGGACGCCTTGGTTAGCGAGCATCTCCCGCCACCTGCCGTCGAACTTGTCGTTCCTCCCGTCGGCGTGCGACCTCAAGTCGGCCCAGCACTTGTCGATCGACGCCTGCATCCCGTCGGCGGGATTGTCCGTCCGTTTGAGCTCTTTCAGCTTCTTCTGGCCGAGTTCAGGGCACCCTTCCGCCGCGCAAGCCGCCGGAGCGTCGGGGTTGTACTGCTCGGTCTTGCTCTTCGAGAGGGTCGTGCGAGTTTCCTTCCACTTCTCGCAATTCTCGAGGCGGGCGTAGACGTTGAGGAACTTGAGCTGCAGGCCGGTGTCGTCCGTGTACATGTCCAAAGCTCGGCGCAGCTGGGGAAAAAAGAGCACGGCGATACGGGTCAGGTAACGACGATGTACCTCGGTGATGCAGGGTCGGCGGATCATACCTTTTGCTCCAAGTCGTGGCCGCTGATCAGGGCCATGCTGATCATCCTCGCTTGTTCGTCCTGGGCCGCCGCCGCCGCCCTCTTGACGGCGGCTCTTTTCACCCTCTCCGCCCTGGCGCTTGTTTCCACCTCGCGCCGTTTCTCGTCCGCCGCCCACTCGGCGTTGGACATGCCCGGCGGCTTCGTCTTCTTCGCCCGCATCTTCCTCGCCGGCGCCTTCGGCGGCATTGTGGTGGACGAGAAGACGAGTAGGAGAGTGGTGGACGAGAAGACGCCGGCGGGAACTGGAGCTGGAAGACGAGGAGATTGGGGAATTTCGGCGGGAGAGAATGGGGATATGCAAGCAAATTGGAGGGAATGGGGATATGCAAGCAAATTGGAGGAAAAATCGACAGGATTTGGTTTTTCAGTCACCGACTATGCGGGTCCACACGACGTTTCGCGCCAAAATCTTTCGTCCGGAGTCCCCGAGCGCTCCCCGGGGAGCCGGGGATGGCGTGGGCTCGCCGGATGGATGAAGGACCAAATCCGGACGAAAACGAGGAACCGGGGGCGCAACTGAGCCGAATTTCGCCATCCGAATGGAAAAAACGCTCGCCGGGGCCTGTTCGGGGGACGAGTGGAGATGCTCTGACCCACTAGAAAGAAAATGAACGGCTTTGGGGGGCGACTGGATATGTTCATTATGTCCGCATGTTTGCAACTCGGAACCCGCCCGCGAGCATTGCAACGATATTGACGGTACACGTGATCAATTAGCATCTTCGGAATCGAACGTATCTTCGATTTGAGATGTCAGAATCTGCTAAGCAAAAACCATATACTCCGTACGAAGATCGGAATACACGAGGAAGGTACCGCGTAGTTCTGCCGAACCAACCAAAGTAAAGGGAGTGGCTTTGTGCTCAGACTTGGGCAATGCACCTCACCACCGGCTGGTCGACACGTAAGGGCTGCCCAAAATGGATCCTACCTATATACACGAAACGAACAATAGACATGGCATGGGGCCGGTGTCACTCACACTGCACCGTCCCTAGCTTCCATCTCCACTTCACCCTAGACAAAGCGGCCAAGGAGGCATGGAGAAGCGGGTGTAGGTTGCTAGTTGCTACCCTTGTAGGGGGGAATCGATGAAATTAAGAGAAGAAGCATCATGCCATGGCTGCATAACGAGGAGCAAATATGAAGATAAAGAAGGTTTTGCTGAAGGAAAACAAGACGGCAATTAACTATGTGTACAAGCATTAATCCCACCGAAGGAGTACCACAGTTCAAGACTAGCTTCTATATTTCATTAATTCTTTGGCAGCATATTCTATCTCATTCTAGTAAAAGTTTAATTGCACACAATAAAAGAGCAAGTTTACTTTAGTCTCCACAACATATACATGCCAACCGCAGCCGAGCAAGGACTTTGAGGAGAGTGAGGAAATTTTCATGCGATGATAACCATGTCCCGGTGGATCGGTAAAGTTAAATGTTAAAGCTGGTTCGACTAAGGCTGAAAGTATATGAGTTGCTCCTATGATTCAAATGATTATTTCCTATGTCGGCCAGGAAAAAACTGCTTGTTTGCTCCGGTGCACAGAAGGCCGAGCTTCAAACTTGACTATGGGGTTGCGGTTGTTATGGATCTGTATGTCTATTATTCTTGAAACTAATTGCTCCTATGTCCACCATCTTCTTTGTGCTGTGTCTCCCGACTTGTCCACCTTGGTGATGTCAAAAACATGGGGGGTTTTGCTGTTATGTGATGCCTCGAAGAGGTCAAATGGTGACGATGAAGAGGGAAGCGGACATGGTTGCCAACACGTTTGGTAAGTTTTGTTGTATTTTCTTTTGAAATGTTACCAGTGGAGGGAGAAGAGCCTCTACCTGAATTTTATTCAATATTTGTCTACATGGTTTTGCAATTGAGAAGCACTAACTGGCATGCTCGCACGACGACCATCACCAGGAAGATAAACATAAGCAGTGCATTGAGGAGTGACACTAATGCAATCGAAAGGTATCACAATTCCAAGACCTTGTAGATTGCACCACTATCACATGCTTGCATGTCAACTATCCACTAGATGTCAATTAGGAGCATATGAGGATCAACGAGTGGAGTTGGCATTATCCATGGGCGTAACTTCGCCAAGAGAATGATGCAACCACTAAGCTCATCAGCTGATTGGGTGCCAAAAGTGCGAGGAGCCTCTTCCAATAGCATCGAAGGGAGTTGCAAGGCCGAGATTCCACCAACATCACGAACCTTGACCGTAGACTCAACCAAAGGGACATCCCTAAGCACTTTGCATGTTGAGGAGGCGACCTGCACCGTCGAAGAGGGCCGATCAACCAAGATTACACAACCAACAAATTCTAAAGTCGAAGGGCACCATACCAACCCAATTGTTGCCACCGGAAAAATATCACGAGGTTCCCTTGC
The DNA here is from genome assembly GCF_022539505.1 of Lolium rigidum. NCBI lineage: Eukaryota > Viridiplantae > Streptophyta > Magnoliopsida > Poales > Poaceae > Lolium > Lolium rigidum. The sequence goes on along the minus strand of NC_061511.1, from coordinate 74,693,038 downwards.
GACGCCTTCAATAAGAAAACGGTGCTCAGTATCTTCATCCTTGGAAGCTTTTGTTCGAAACCACAACAAGAAGCTGACTCGAGGTGCATCTCCAAGAGCACCCCTGGAGGGACGGAAAGCATCGAGGAAAGCTGACTGAAGCCTTCAATAAGGATCTAACGTGGATCGGCTAAATTGTTAGTGCCATAAATTTTAGTCATAGAATCTATGACCGAAAACTTTGGTCATAACCGTCTATGATCATTCCAAAAAGAAGGTTGTTGTGATCCGTCACTGACTCTCCACTGTACTACTAGAAAACAGCTTACCAGTGGCGCGCCTGTCACTGCTAACTTTTAGTAGTGGCGCACTAGTGATGCGCCGCTCCTAAGTTATACAACAGTTGTGCACTAGTAGGTGCTCCACTACTAGGCAAAAGGTGCGCCACTCCTAAAGTTACTGGATGCGCCACAATCTCGAGTGCGCCACTGCTTGTTGAATAAATTGAAAAATAAAAAAAAGGCCACGTGGGACCTGGTTGTGGTACCGGTGCAGGTGAGTTGAAGCATCGATAAAAAACACAGTTATTCTATTATTATAAACCATTGTTATTACAGGATTCAAATGACAGAATACAACTAAAGTTTGTAAACTTTGCATCTGGAACCCTAAAAAAACAAAGAAAATCAATCAAGTCCTCCATGGCGCAGTGCCCCCCGCGCTCGTCCTCGATCTGGTCGGAGGCCGGCGGAGTCCGACGAGGTCCACCCCATGCTCCAGGCCATCGGTGCAGCCGCCGAAACCAGGCGCGGCGAGGAGGAGAGGCTGCTCCAGGCCGTTGCTCCAGGCGCTGGTTGACCATGCCTCTGCGCCGGTGCCGGCGGCCGCCCCCATGGAGAGGAGCAGGAGCGGCTCGAGGGAGAGCAGCAGGAGCGGGCGAGGGTCGGGTGGCTGGCGGCAGAACGGTGGCGTCTTGGTGGTGGCTGATTGCGCGTAATTAACACGTCCGTTGGGAACCCCAAGAGGAAGGTATGATGCGCACAGTAGCAAGTTTTCCCTCAGAAAGAAACCAAGGTTTATCGAACCAGGAGGAGCCAAGAAGCACGTTGAAGGTTGATGGCGGCGGGATGTAGTGCGGCGCAACACCGGGGATTCCGGCGCCAACGTGGAACCTGCACAACACAACCAAAGTACTTTGCCCCAACGAAACAGTGAGGTTGTCAATCTCACCGGCTTGCTGTAACAAAGGATTAGATGTATAGTGTGGATGATGATTGTTTGCAGAAAACAGTAGAACAAATATTGCAGTAGATTGTATTCGATGTAAAAGAATGGACCGGGGTCCACAGTTCACTAGAGGTGTCTCTCCCATAGGATAAATAGCATGTTGGATGAACAAATTACAGTCGGACAATTTACAACTAGAGAGGGCATGACAATGCACATACATGATATGATGAGTATTGTGAGATATAATTGGGTATTACGACAAAGTACATAGACCGCTATCCAGCATGCATCTATGCCTAAAAAGTCCACCTTCAGGTTATCATCCGAACCCCTTCCAGTATTAAGTTGCAAACAACAGACAATTGCATTAAGTATGGTGCTGATACGTCCAATTTGCATCACTATTTTATATCATAATTTGCTGTTATTCATTGATATATTTCATATTGGGACACAATACTTATGTTATTTCATCTATTTTGCATGTTTCATAATTATTTGGAGATCGAGCACCGGAGCCAGGATTCTGCTGGAAAAAGCACCATCAGGATGCAATATTTCGGAAGATCAACTGTGGAAGGAAGTTTTACCAAAAATCCTATTTTTCCAGATGACGGAGGAAGCCAGAAGGGGGGGCCAGCTGGACCCAAGGTGGGCCCACACCATAGGATGGCGCGGCCCATGGCCTGGCCGCGCCACCATGTGGTGTGGAGCCCCTCGGCCTCTTTCGCCTCCTTTTCTTCGCGAAACCCTTCGTCCCGAAGACCTAAGCCACAGAGGAATCCTCACGAAGGGTTACAGCCGCCTCTGCGGGGCGGAGAACACCAGAGAGAAAAGAGCTCTCCGGCGGGCAGGAATCTGCCGGGGAAATTCCCTCCCGGAGGGGGAAATCGACGCCATCGTCACCGCCATCGAGCTGGACATCATCTCCATCACCATCATCATCATCTTCACCATCATCACCGCCATCTCCACCGCTGGACATCGTCACCGCTGTAGCAATTTGGGTTTGATCTTGATTGTTTGATAGGGGAAACTCTCCCGATACCGATTTCTACTTGTTGTTGATGCTATTGAGTGAAACCATTGAACCAAGGTCTATGTTCAGATTGTTATTCATCATCATATCACCTCTGATCATGTTCCATATGATGTCTCGTGAGTAGTTCGTTTAGTTCTTGAGGACATGGGTGAAGTCTAATTGTTAGTAGTGAACTATGGTTGAGTAATATTCAATGTTATGATATTTAAGTTGTGGTGTTATTCTTCTAGTGGTGTCGTGTGAACGTCGACTACACGACACTTCACCATTTATGGGCCTAGGGGAATGCATCTTGTACTCGTTTGCCAATTGCGGGGTTGCCGGAGTGACAGAAACCTAAACCCCCGTTGGTATATCGATGCAGGAGGGATCGCAGGATCTCAGAGTTTAAGGCTGTTGTTAGATTTATCTTAATTACTTTTTTGTAGTTGCGGATGCTTGCAAGGGGTATAATCACAAGTATGTATTAGTCCTAGGAAGGGCGGTACATTAGCACAGGTTCACCCACACAACACTTATCAAAACAATGAAGATTAATCAACAGTATGTAGCGAAAGCACTAGACTAAAATCCCGTGTGTCCTCGAGAACGTTTGGTCATTATAAGTAAACAAACCGGCTTGTCCTTTGTGCTAAAAAGGATTGGGCCACTCGCTACAATTATTTCTCTCGCATTTTACTTACTTGTACTTTATTCATCTCGTTACATCAAAACCCCCGAATACTTGTCTGTGAGCATTTACAGTGAATCCTTCATCAAAACTGCCTGTCAACACCTTCTGCTCCTCGTTGGGATCGACATTCTTACTTATCGAAGATACTACGATACACCCCCTATACTTGTGGGTCATCAGGTGCGTAATGTAATCAATAACTACATCCTCGGACATAGCATCAATGTTTTATCCCTAGTGGCAACAGCACATCCACAACCTTAGAACTTTCTGTCACTGTCCCAGATTTAATGGAGGCATGAACCCACTATCGAGCATAAATACTCCCTCTTGGAGTTAAGAGCAAAAACTTGGCCAGAGCCTCTACTAATAACGGAGAGCATGCAAGATCATAAACAACACATAGGTAATAGATTGATAATCAACAGAACATAGTATTCTCTATCCATCGGATCCCGACAAACACAACATATAGAATTACAGATAGATGATCTTGATCATGTTAGGCAGCTCACAAGATCCAACAATGAAGCACAATTAGGAGAAGATGACCATCTAGCTACTGCTATGGACCCATAGTCCAGGGGTGAACTACTCACTCATCACTCCGGAGCCGACCATGGCGGTGAAGAGTCCTCCGGGAGATGATTCCCCTCTCCGGCAGGGTGCCGGAGGCGATCTCCCGAATCCCCCGAGATGGGATTGGCGGCGGCGGCGTCTCTGGAAGGTTTTCCGTATCGTGGCTCTCGGTACTGGGGGTTTCGCGACGGAGGCTTTAAGTAGGCGGAAGGGCAGCCTCGGAAGGGTCACGGGGGCCCCACACAGCAGGGCCGCGCGGGCCCCCCTGGACCGCGCAGCCCTAGTGTGGTGGCGCCCCGTGGCCCCACTTCGTCTTCTCTTCGGTCTTCTGGAAGCTTCGTGGCAAAATAGGACCCTGGGCGTTGATTTCTTCCAATTCCGAGAATATTTCCTTACTAGGATTTCTGAAACCAAAAACAGCAGAAAACAACAGAATCGGCTCTTCGGCATCTCGTTAATAGGTTAGTGCCGGAAAATGCATAAATATGACATATAATGTGTATAAAACATGTAGATATCATCAATAATGTGGCATCGAACATAAGAAATTATCGATACGTCGGAGACGTATCAGCATCCCCAAGCTTAGTTCCCGCTCGTCCCGAGCGAGTAAACGATAACAAAGATAATTTCGGAGTGACATGCCATCATAACCTTGATCATACTATTGTAAACATATGTAATGAATGCAGTGATCAAAACAATGGTAATGACATGGGTAAACAAATGAATCATAAAGCAAAGACTTTTCATGAACAGTACTTTCAAGACAAGCATCAATAAGTCTTGCATAAGAGTTAACTCATAAAGCAATAAATCAAAGTAAAGGTATTGAAGCAACACAAAGGAAGATTAAGTTTCAGCGGTTGCTTTCAACTTATAACATGTATATCTCATGGATATTGTCAATGTAAAGTAATATAACAAATGCAATATGCAAGTATGTAGGAATCAATGCACAGTTCACACAAGTGTTTGCTTCTTGAGGTGGAGAGAAATAGGTGAACTGACTCAACATAAAAGTAAAAAAGAAAGGCCCTTCGCAGAGGGAAGCATTGATTGCTATATTTGTGCTAGAGCTTTAGTTCTGAAAACATGAAACAATTTTGTCAACGGTAGTAATAAAGCATATGTATCATGTAAATTATATCTTACAAGTTGCAAGCCTCATGCATAGTATACTAATAGTGCCCGCACCTTGTCCTAATTAGCTTGGGTTAACACGGATTATCATTGCATAGCATATGTTTCAACCAAGTGTCACAAAGGGGTACCTCTATGCCGCCTCGTACAAAGGTCTAAGGAGAAAGCTCGCATTTGGATTTCTCGCTTTTGATTATTCTCAACTTAGACATCCATACCGGGACAACATAGACAACGAGATAATGGACTCCTCTTTAATGCAAAGCATTTAACAACGATTATTATTCTCATAAGAGATTGAGGATTAGCTGTCCAAACTGAAACTTCCACCATGAATCATGGCTTTAGTTAGCGGCCCAATGTTCTTCTCTAACAAGTATGCATACTCAAACCATTTGATTGTGAAAACCGCCCTTACTTCGGACAAGACGAACATGCATAGCAACTCACATGATATTCAACAAAAGAGTAGTTGATGGCGTCCCCGAAACATGGTTATCGCACAACAAGCAACTTAATAAGAGATAAAGTGCATAAGTACATATTCAATACCACAATAGTTTTTAAGCTATTTGTCCCATGAGCTATATATTGCAAAGGTAAAGAATGGAAATTTTAAAGGTAGCACTCAAGCAATTTACTTTGGAATGGCGGAGAAATACCATGTAGTAGGTAGGTATGGTGGACACAAATGGCATAGTGGTTGGCTCAAGGATTTTGGATGCATGAGAAGTATTCCCTCTCGATACAAGGTTTAGGCTAGCAAGGTTATTTGAAACAAACACAAGGATGAACCGGTGCAGCAAAACTCACATAAAAGACATATTGTAAACATTATAAGACTCTACACCGTCTTCCTTGTTGTTCAAACTCAATACTAGAAATTATCTAGACTTTAGAGAGACCAAATATGCAAACCAAATTTTAGCAAGCTCTATGTATTTCTTCATTAATAGGTGCAAAGTATATGATGCAAGAGCTTAAACATGAGCACAACAATTGCCAAGTATCAAACTATTCAAGACATTTTAGAATTACTACATGTAGCATTTCCCGATTCCAACCATATAACAATTTAACGAAGAAGATTCAACCTTCGCCATGAATACTATGAGTAAAGCCTAAGGACATATTTGTCCATATGCAAAAGCGGAGCGTGTCTCTCTCCCACACAATGAATTCTAGGATCCATTTTATTCAAACAAAAACAAAAACAAAAACGAACCGACGCTCCAAGCAAAGCACATAAGATGTGATGGAATAAAAATATAGTTTCAGGGGAGGAACCTGATAATGTTGTCGATGAAGAAGGGGATGCCTTAGGCATCCCCAAGCTTAGACGGGTGAACCACCGGGGCATCCCCAAGCTTAGAGCTTTCACTCTCCTTGATCATATTGTATCATCCTCCTCTCTTGATCCTTGAAAACTTCCTCCACACCAAACTCGAAACAACTCATTAGAGGGTTAGTGTACAATAAAAATTCACATGTTCAGAGGTGACATAATCATTCTTAACACTTCTGGACATTGCACAAAGCTACTGGACATTAATGGAACAAAGAAATTCATCCATCATAGCAAAAGAGGCAATGCGAAATAAAAGGCAGAATCTGTCAAAACGAACAGTCCGTAAAGACGGATTTTATTGAGGCACCAGACTTGCTCAAATGAAAATTCCCAAATTGAATGAAAGTTGCGTACATATCCGAGGATCACGCACGTAAATTGGCATATTTTTATGAGCTACCTACAGAGAGGCAGGTCGAAATTCGTGACAGCAAAGAAATCTGTTTCTGCGCAGTAATCCAAATCTAGTATGAACCTTACTATCAACGACTTTACTTGGCACAACAATGCTCAAAACTAAGATAAGGAGAGGTTGCTACAGTAGTAAATAACTTCCAAGACTCAAATATAAAATAAAAGTGCAGAAGTAAAAACATGGGTTGTCTCCCATAAGCGCTTTTCTTTAACGCCTTTCAGCTAGGCGCAGAAAGTGGGTATCAAGTATTATCAAGAGATGAAGCATCAACATCATAATTTGTTCTAATAATAGAATCAAAAGGTAACTTCATTCTCTTTCTAGGGAAGTGTTCCATACCTTTCTTGAGAGGAAATTGATATTTAATATTACCTTTCTTCATATCAATGGTAGCTCCAACAGTTCGAAGAAAAGGTCTTCCCAATATAATGGGACAAGATGAATTGCATTCAATATCCAAGACAACAAAATCAACGGGGACAAGGTTATTGTTAACGGTAATGCGAACATTATCAACTCTCCCCAAAGGTTTCTTTGTAGCATTATCAACAAGATTAACATCCAAATAACAATTTTTCAATGGTGGCAAGTCAAGCATATCATAAATTTTCTTAGGCATAACAGAAATACTTGCACCAAGATCACATAAAGCATTACAATCAAAGTCATTGACCTTCATCTTAATGATGGGCTCCCAACCATCCTCTAGCTTTCTAGGAATAGAAGTTTCAAGTTTTAGTTTCTCTTCTCTAGCTTTTATGAGAGCATTTGTAATATGTTTTGTGAAAACCAAGTTTATAGCACTAGCATTAGGACTCTTTGCAAGTTTTTGTAAGAACTTTATAACTTCAGAGATATGGCAATCATCAAAATCCAAACCATTATAATCTAAAGCAATGGGATCATCATCCCCAATGTTGGAAAAAATTTCAGCAGTTTTATCAGATGCAGTTTCAGCAGTTTTAGCAGTTTCAGGCAATTTTGCAGGCTTTGCATTAGAAGTGGAAACATTGCCAACACCAATTCTTTTACCATTGATAGTAGGAGGTGCAGCAACATGTGAATCATTAACATTACTAGTGGTGGTAATAGTCCAAACTTTAGCTACATTATTCTCTTTAGCTAGTTTTTCATTTTCTTCTCTTTCCCACCTAGCATGCAATTCGGCCATCAATCTTATATTCTCATTAATTATAATCTTGGATGGCATTTGCTGTAGTAACAATTTTATTTTCAATATCCTTATTAAGCATAACTTTCGATTTCAAAAGATCAACATCAGAGGCAAGACTATCAACCTTAGAAGCGAGAATATCAATTTTATTGAGCTTTTCCTCAACAGATTTGTTAAAGGCAGCTTGTGTACTAATAAATTCTTTAAGCATAGCTTCAAGTCCAGGGGGTGTGTTCCTATTATTGTTGTAAGAATTCCCATAAGAATTATCATAACTATTACCATTATTATAAGGATATGGCCTATAGTTGTTACTAGAATTGTTCCGATAAGCATTGTTGTTGAAATTATTATTTTTAATGAAGTTTACATCAACATGTTCTTCTTGGGCAACCAATGAAGCTAAAGGAACATTATTAGGATCAACATTAGTCCTATCATTCACAAGCATAGACATAATAGCATCAATCTTATCACTCAAGGAAGAGGTTTCTTCGACAGAATTTACCTTCTTACCTTGTGGAGCTCTTTCCGTGTGCCATTTAGAGTAATTAATCATCATATTATCAAGGAGCTTTGTTGCTTCACCAAGAGTGATGGACATAAAGGTACCTCCAGCAGCTGAATCCAATAGGTTCCGCGAAGAAAAGTTCAGTCCTGCATAAAAGGTTTGGATGATCATCCAAGTAGTCGACTCCATGGGTTGGGCAATTTTTAACCAAAGATTTCATTCTTTCCCAAGCTTGTGCAACATGCTCATTATCCAATTGTTTAAAATTCATTATGCTACTCCTCAAAGATATAATTTTAGCAGGGGGATAATATCTACCAATAAAAGCATCCTTGCATTTAATCCATGAATCAATACTATTCTTAGGCAGAGATAGCAACCAATCTTTAGCTCTTGCTCTTAATGAGAAAGGAAACAATTTTAATATTATAATGTCACCGTCTACATCTTTATACTTTTGCATTTCACACAATTCAACAAAGTTATTGAGATGGGCAGCAGCATCATCAGAACTAACACCAGAAAATTGTTCTCGCATAACAAGATTCAGTAAAGCAGGTTTAATTTCAAAGAATTCTGCTGTAGTAGCAGGTGGAGCAATAGGTGTGCATACACTACAAGAAAAGTTCTGATAGACAACGTCCCAAAATCGTCAACTAAGGGGCATTTTTCGTCGCCTATGGGCCTAACCCGACGATATGGGTTCTGTTGTCGAAACTGCGTCAGGCAAAGTCCTACGACGATTTTTTCGGTCCGTCGCGCTTGGGCGCCCTTCCGCCACGGAAAATCGGACCGTTGCCCAAGTGTTTCCGGGAGCCCGTTGACTGCCGACGTCATGCAAGCCGACACGTGGCGGACGCCGTTAATCGGCGGTTAACGGCGTTAACCGGCTGAAACCCCTTGGTAGATGGTAGGCCCACACGAGGCCCGCCACGTCTTAAGCGGGCCGGCCCATTAAGTTTGTGGGCCGGGCCGGTCGACTTAGTTTGACCGGTCAACTATATAGCTGGGCTGGTCCATTAGTTACGTGGGCCGGGCCTAACCTCTAAGGTTGACTGGTCAAAACTTTAATGGGCCGGCCCACTAAGCATGTGGCCGGGCCGAATGCACTCGTTTGACCGGTCAACAGGCAAAAGGGCCGGCCCACAAGACATGTGGGACCCACTTTCTCGGTATCGGGCCGGCCCATTTACAAAGTGGGGTCCACATTAAAGCAATCGGGCCGGCCCAAGAAGTTAGTGGGCCGGCCCAATTAGCATGTGGGTCCCACTTTCTCGCTATCGGGCCGGCCCGTTTAGTACGTGGGGTCCACATTAGATCAAATGGGCCGGCCCAACAAGCCGGTGGGCCGGGCCAAAAGCACCGGTGGGTCCCACTTTCCAGTTAAAGGGCTGGCCCATTTAGTATGTGGGGTCCACCATATAGCAAGTGGGCCGGCCCAACAAGATAGTGGGCTGGGCCAAAACACAGATGGGTCCCACTTTCCAGTTAAAGGGTCGGCCCATTTAGTATGTGGGGTCCACCATATAGCAAGTGGGCCGGCCCAACAAGATAGTGGGCCGGCCAAAACACCGGTGGGTCCCACTTTCCTCGTTAAAGGGCCGGCCCATTTAGTATGTGGGGTCCACCGTATAGCAAGTGGGCCGGCCCAACACGCTAGTGGGTCGGGCCAAAAGCACAGGTGGGTCCCACTTTCCTGTCAAAGGGCCGGCCCATTTAGTATGTGGGGTCCACCATATAGCAAGTGGGGCGGCCCAACATGCTAGTGGGCCGGGCCAAAAACACAGGTGGGTCCCACTTTCGTCTTAAAGGGCCGGCCCATTTAGTATGTGGGGACCACCACAAAAGCAATTGGGCTGGCCCAACTAGTTAGTGGGCCGGCCCAGTAGTCGGTGGGTCCACCTTAAAGCATGTGGGCCGGACCAATAAAAGTGCGGGGCCACAGTAAATCAAGTGGGCTGGCCCAATAAGTAAGTGGGCCAGCCCGTTTATATGCCGGCGTAAAAGGCGCTTTAGGATTTTGCGGGCCGGCACGTATGTGATTTCGCTTAATTGGGCCGTTTAAGGGATGGGAATTCGTGATTTAGATACTGAGAATATTTACGCAGCATTGATTTACGTCGGATAGCCTCACTTACCACAAGCACCAAAGAAAAAATGCGCGAAAGAACTATAAAAACTAACTAAATATTACATCAGTCGCAAGGCTTTGAAAAAATATTACAGAACCCGGAGAAATTGAATGGTAATTAAACCTAGCAATACAATGAAGCGATCCGGCAATCTTTTAAGTTGTCCATGCAGCACCTATATCCGAAACAAAGACATTACAAGTTAAGACAGCAACAATGGAAACGCAAAGACACTGCAATATTGTTTGCCAAAGAATTTGGAACTCATCATTTCGTCGTTATAACAAGATCATTGTAATGCGCACAATAAGAAAACAAAGAGTGCATGCCGCATACTGATACGTCTCCAACGTATCGATAATTTCTTGTGTTCCATGCCACATTATTGATGTTATCTACATGTTATATGCACACTTTATGTCATATTCGTGCATTTTCCGGAACTAACCTATTAACAAGATGCCGAAGTGCCAGTTCACGTTTTCTCGCTGTTTTTGGTTTCGAAATCCTAGTAACGAAATATTCTCGGAATCGGACGAAATCAACGCCAAAGTTCCTATTTTCATCGGAAGCATCCGGAACACTCGGGAAGGACCGGAGGGGGGCCACGGGGCCACCAAACCCTAGGCCGGCGCGGCCGGAGGGGGCCGCGCCGCCCTATGGTGTGGCCCCCTGTCGGCCCTCCCGCGCCGCCTCTTCGCCTATATAAAGCCCCCGGATCGGAAAACCCGATACCAATTGACGAAACCCACGAAACCCGCCGAGCCACCGCCATCGCGAAGCCAAGATCCGGGGACAGGATCTCTCGTTCCGGCACGCCTGCCGGAGCGGGGAAGTGCCCCCGGAAGGCTTCTCCATCGACACCGCTGCCATCTCCACCGCCATCTTCATCACCGCTGCTCGCTCCCATGAGGGGGAGTAGTTCTCCATCGAGGCTCGGGGCTGTACCGGTAGCTATGTGGTTCATCTCTCTCCTATGTAGTTCAATACAATAATCTCATGAGCTGCCTTACATGATTGAGATTCATATGATGATGCTTGTAATCTAGATGTCATTATGCTAGTCAAGTGAGTTTTACTTATGTGATCTCCGGAGACTCCTCGTCCCACGTGTGTAAAGGTGACGAGTGTGTGCACCGTGTGGGTCTCTTAGGCTAGATTTCATGAGAATACTTACTCATTGAATGGCATAGTGAGGTGCTTATTTATATCTCTTTAAGATTGCAGCATGTTGTATCACAATTTATCCATGTGCTACTCTAGTGATGTGTTATTAAAGTAGTTTATTCCTCCTGCATGTGTGTAAAGGTGACAGTGTGTGCACCGTGTTAGTACTTGGTTTATGCTATGATCATGATCTCTTGTAGATTATGGAGTTAACTATTGCTATGATAATATTGATGTGATCTATTCCTCCTACATATGCATGAAGGTGACAGTGTGCATGCTATGCTAGTACTTGGTTTAGTAGCGTTGATCTATCTTACACTAAAGGTTACTTAAACATGAGCATTATTGTGGAGCTTGTTAACTCCGGCATTGAGGGTTCGTGTAATCCTACGCAATGTGTTCATCATCCAACAAAAGTGTAGAGTATGCATTTATCTATTCTGTTATGTGATCAATGTTGAGAGTGTCCACTAGTGAAAGTGTAATCCCTAGGCCTTGTTCCTAAATACCGCCGAGTTACTACTGCTTGTTTACTACTCGCTGCGTTACTACTACTCGCGTTACTATCGCTTGTTTCATTGTTTTATCGCGTTACTACTGCTTGCAATACCACCACCATCAACTACACGCCAAGCACTTTTCTCGGCACCGTTGCTACTGCTCATACTTATTTATACCACTCGTATTTCACTATCTCTTCGCCGAACTAGTGCACCTATTAGGTGTGTTGGGGACACAAGAGACTTCTTGCTTTGTGGTTGCGGGGTTGCATGAGAGGGATATCTTTGACCTCTTCCTCCCCGAGTTCGATAAACCTTGGGTATCCACTTAAGGGAAACTTGCTCGCTGTTCTACAAACCTCTCGCTCTTGGAGGCCCAACACCTGTCTACAAGAATAGAAGCTCCCGTAGACATCAAGCACTTTTCTGGCGCCGTTGCCGGGGAGGAAAGGTAAAAGGCACTCATACTACGGTCTCAGGTAAAGTATTTTTCCGGCGCCGTCGTGTGTGTGCTCAAAGCTATTTCCTTTAGATCCTGCAATTGCATCTTGTTGTTTCTTGTTTACACTAGTTTGGCATAATGTACAAGAGTGAGCTTCTTATTCTATTTCCTGATTTAAAACATGGATTGTTTGATGCGAAAATTAAAAAACCTATGAAATCTTCTTTGCATGCTGGTAGTAATATTGGTATGAACGCTTTGAACACCAATGTTGACAATAATATAGAAAGTTCTAAGCTTGGGGAAGTTGGTTTTCATGATATTTTTAGTCCCCCAAGCATTGAGGAGAAAATTTTCTTTGATGATACTTTGCCTCCTATTTCTGATGATTATAATGATAGTGGTCTTTTGATGCCACTTACTGCTGAGAGTAAATTTTGTTGTGATTATACTATGCCTCCTACACTTGATGAGAATAATAATGATAGCTACTTTGTTGAATTTGCTCCCACTACAACTAATAAAACTGATTATGCTTATGTGGAGAGTAATAATTTTATGCATGAGACTCATGATAAGAATGCTTTATGTGATAGTTATATTGTTGAGTTTGCTCATGTTGCTACTGAAAGTTATTATGAGAGAGGAAAATATGGTTGTAGAAGTTTTCATGTTACTAAAAGACCTCTCTATGTGCTGAAATTTTTGAAGCTACACTTATTTTATCTTCCTATGCTTGTTACTTTGCTCTTCATGAACTTGTTTATTTACAAGATTCCTATGCATAGGAAGCATGTTAGACTTAAATGTGTTTTGAATTTGCCTCTTGATGCTCTCTTTTGCTTCAAATACTATTTCTTGCGAGTGCATCATTAAAACTGCTGAGCCCATCTTAATGGCTATAAAGAAAAGAACTTCTTAGGAGATAACCCATGTGTTATTTTGCTACAGTAATTTGTTTTTATTTTGTGTCTTGGAAGTTGTTTACTACTGTAGCAACCTCTCCTTATCTTAGTTTTATGTTTTGTTGTGCCAAGTAAAGTCTTTGATAGAAAAGTAAGTACTAGATTTGGATTACTGCGCAGTTCCAGATTTCTTTGCTGTCACGAATCTGAGCCCACTGCCCTGCAGGAAGCTCAGAAAATTATGCCAATTTACGTGCATGATCCTCAGATATGTACGCAACTTTCATTCAATTTGAGCATTTTCATTTGAGCAAGTCTGGTGCCATTTTAAAATTCGTCAATACGAACTGTTCTGTTTTGACAGATTCTGCCTTTTATTTCGCATTGCCTCTTTCGCTATGTTGGATGAATTTCTTTGATCCACTAATGTCCAGTAGCATTATGCAATGTCCAGAAGTGTTAAGAATGATTGTGTTACCTCTGAATATGTCAATTTATATTGTGCACTAACCCTCTAATGAGTTGTTTCGAGTTTGGTGTGGAGGAAGTTTTCAAGGGTCAAGAGAGGAGGATGATATACTATGATCAAGAAGAGTGAAAAGTCTAAGCTTGGGGATGCCCCGGTGGTTCATCCCTGCATATATCAAGAAGACTCAAGTGTCTAAGCTTGGGGATGCCCAAGGCATCCCCTTCTTCATCGATAAATTATCAGGTTCCTTCTCTTGAAACTATATTTTTATTCGGTCACATCTTATGTACTTTACTTGGAGCGTCTGCTTGTTTGTTTCTATTTTTGTTTGTGTTTGAATAAATTGGATTACATCATGCTTGTGTGGGAGAGAGACACGCTCCGCTGGTTCATATGAACACATGTGTTCTTAGCTCATAATATTCATGGCGAAGTTTCCTCTTCGTTAAATTGTTATATGGTTGGAATTGGAAAATGATACATGTAGTAATTGCTATAATGTCTTGGGTAATGTGATACTTGGCAATTGTTGTGCTCATGTTTAAGCTCTTGCATCATATACTTTGCACCTATTAGTGAAGAATACATAGAGCATGCTAAAATTTGGTTTGCATAATTGGTCTCTCTAAAGTCTAGATAATTTCTAGTAAGGTGTTTGAACAACAAGGAAGACGGTGTAGAGTCTTATAATGTTTTCAATATGTCTTTTATGTGAGTTTTGCTGTACCGTTCATCCTTGTGTTTGTTTCAAATAAGCCTTGCTAGCCTAAACCTTGTATCGAGAGGGAATACTTCTCATGCATCCAAAATACTTGAGCCAACCACTATGCCATTTGTGTCCACCATACCTACCTATACTACATGGTATTTTCCCGCCATTCCAAAGTAAATTGCTTGAGTGCTACCTTTAAAATTCCATCATTCACCTTTGCAATATATAGCTCATGGGACAAATAGCTTAAAAACTATTGTGGTATTGAATATGTAATTATGCACTTTATCTCTTATTAAGTTGCTTGTTGTGCGATAACCATGTTTACTTTGGAACGCCATCAACTCATTGTTGAATTTCATGTGAGTTGCTATGCATGTTCGTCTTGTCCGAAGTAAGGGCGATCTACATCGAGTTGAATGGTTTGAGCATGCATATTGTGAGAGAAGAACATTGGGCCGCTAACTAAAGCCATGATTCATGGTGGAAGTTTCAGTTTTGGACAAATATCCTCAAATCTCTAATGAGAAAAGAATTAATTGTTGTCAAATGCTTAAAGCATTAAAAGAGGAGTCCATTATCTGTTGTCTATGTTGTCCCGGTATGGATGTCTAAGTTGAGAATAATCAAAAGCGAGAAATCCAAATGCGAGCTTTCTCCTTAGACCTTTGTACGAGCGGCATAGAGGTACCCCTTTGTGAAACTTGGTTAAAGCATATGTATTGCGGTGATAATCCAGGTACTCCAAGCTAATTAGGACAAGGTGCGGGCACTATTAGTACACTATGCATGAGGCTTGCAACTTATAAGATATAATTTACATGATGCATATGCTTTATTACTACCGTTGACAAAATTGTTTCATGTTTTCAAAATCAAAGCTCTAGCACAAATATAGCAATCGATGCTTTTCCTCTATGAGGACCATTCTTTTACTTTCATTGTTGAGTCGGTTCACCTATTTCTCTCCACCTCAAGAAGCAAACA
>NC_061511.1:74599594-74677527 GCF_022539505.1 Lolium rigidum | reverse complement strand
TTTTCTCCTTCTTCTCCTCCAGCCTCCACCGCATGGGCCGCGCCCTTCACTCCGGCCCACCACCGGGCCTGGCAAGCCTGGCCGCACCTGGGCCATGCTCGCCCAGCCCGCTCTGGGCCGCCCTCGCCTCACCTGGGCCCAGCAGCCGCCGCCGCTCGGCAGGCCGATGCTGCCCCGCTCGCCCGCCGCCAGCCTCGCTCTCGCGCGCCACGCTCGCATGGGTGGGCCCCGCCCCGCGCTCGCTGCCGCTCGCTCCACGCCAAGCCACGATCGGGAGAGCCTGGGCGTTGACCCGCTGCTCCCTTCGATCTCTGCGCGTGCTCGCGCTGCTCCCGCGCTACGCTGCCACCGCCTGGCCCCACTTCTGCTGCCTATACCGCATGCTGATTGACTGCTCCCTCTCTCTCTCTCTCCCGCAGAACTGCTTTGCATTTTCTCAGATTTGGCACAAGCGGTAGTACCGCTCTGCGGAGCGGTACTACCGGTTTGGGGCGTTTTCTGACCGTTTTCTGCGCAGTTCGCGCGCGAGCGGTGGTACCGCTTTGACAAGCGGTAGTACCGCTCGGGCGCGAATCTGACCGTTTTCTCAGCCCCAACAACTATATTTTGGGCCCCCTATTTATACCTCTCTTCCACCTCCGACCAAAACACTTCTTCCCCTCCATTCTCTCTCCTCCATTGTTGACCTTGAGTTGTTTCTTCGTCCTCTTGATCCCCCACTATTTCTTGCATATTTTTGGTGGAAAGGAGAGAGGAGACCTAGATCTAGAGCTTCACCAATTGAATCCCTCTCCAAGTGAGGGGATCTTGCTAGATCTAGGTCTTGGAGTTATTTGGTGTTTCTCCTCCTATTTTGTTCTTCCTCCCTTATTCCCCCAATAGCTTTTGTAGCTTTGTTGGAATTTGGGAGAGAAGAACTTGGGCATCTTAGTGGTGTTCTTAGCCATTGCATTAGGTGCATCGGTTTGGGTTCTCTCCGGGGTTTTGATCTCGTAGAGGGCATGTTGACCTTAGTGGTGTTGTTGCCTTAGTGGCCTTGTTGCCTTTGTGGTGTTCTAGCCTTTGTGGCCTTGTAGCCTTTGTGGCCTTGTCGTCTTTGTGGCGTTGTAGCCTTTGTGGCGTTGTTGCCTTTGTGGAGTGTGGTAGCCTTTGTGTTTTTGGAGCCGGTTGTGGCGCGTTGGTGTCTTGGTGGCCTTGCCGCCGGTGTGGCGTGTTGTAGCCTCTTGTGGCCTTGTACTTGAGAGCCTCCGTGTTGTGGAGTTGCGTCAAGCTTGATACTTGGGAGTTTTCCCAAGCTTGTACGGGTTCGGTGACCACCCTCAAGGGTCCCTTAGTGGATCGAGGCTTTCCTCTTTGGAGGAAAGGCTCGAGGAGAATACAGTGGCCCTAGTGGCTCATTGGAGTGCCTCGTGCCTCCACACCACTCCAACGGAGACGTAGCACCCTTGGGTGTGAACTTCGGGATACATCGTCGTCTCCTCGTGCACCGGTTACTTCTCAACCCGAGTTCCTTTACCTATGCGCTTTACATTGTGATATCTATCATGCTTGATGCTATACCTATCTTGTTATCACCTTGTTGCTCATCATGCTAGCATAGGTTGTTGGAGCACTTAGGCAAACCCCTAGTTGTTAGGCTTTGAGCTAAACTAGTAAACACTTAGTTTTATTCCGCCTAGTTTAGCTCTGAAGTAGAAGTTTTTATACACCGCCTATTCACCCCCCCCTCTAGGCGACGTCCTAGTACATTCACATTTGCCTAATAGCGCCTGGTTCTTAACCTCTAGATCGTGGATTCCTAGTCCACCTTGATCTTTGGGGCGGCAAACAACACTCCATTTAGTCAACCGATATTTTTTCTTCTCGCTATCTCCTTGCCAAAAAAATCTTGATCGGAGGTAATCCAATCGATGTAGAATTCCTTTGGGCAATTGGCAGAAAGATATCATGTACAGTACCATATTTGTGAGTACTGAATTGATGAGAACCAGTCTTCCACCTAGAGATAGAAGCTTTCCTTTCCAATTGCTAAGTCTTTTCTGCAACCTTTCCTCGACCTTTTTCCATTCGGCTAGCGTAAGTCTCCGATGGTGTATCGGAATACCCAGGTAGTTAATGGGAAAAGAGCCTATACCACATCCGAATAAATCGGCATACTGGTCGGCCTCGTCTTGGGCATTGCCGAAACAAAACAACTCGCTTTTATGGAAGTTGATCTTTAGACCCGATAACTGCTCAAAAGCTGAGAGAATTAACTTCACATTTCTTGCTTTATCAAGATCATGTTCCATGAATAGAATTGTGTCATCGGCATATTGCAGAATAGACAAACCCCCATCAACCAGATGGGGTACTACTCCTTCAATCTGGCCCTCTATCTTGGCACGCTCAATTAGAATAGCAAGCATATCCGCGACAATGTTGAATAACATTGGAGACCAAGGATCACCTTGTCGTGACCCTTTCTTTGTTTGGAAGTACTTGCCAACATCGTCATTGACTTTGATGGCAACACTTCCGCCAGAGATAAAGTTATTAACTAGAGCGCGCCATTCCAGAGAAAAGCCTTTCATACGAAGGGTTTGTTGTAGGAAAGACCATTTAACTTTATCGTATGCCTTCTCAAAGTCGATTTTGAGGATGACCCCACTCAACTTTTTGCGATGCATCTCATGTATCGTCTCATGCAATGTCACAACCCCATCGAGGATGTATCGACCTTGCATGAACGCCGTCTGAGTTGGACGCACAACTTGATCGGCAACAAAATGAAGTCTAATAGTAGCAACCTTCGTAAAGATTTTGAAGGAAACATTGAGAAGACAAATAGGCCTGAACTGCTGAATGTGATCCGCTTCGTTAACCTTAGAAAGGAGAATGATTTCCCCAAAGTTAATGCGAAATAGATCTAGTCTCCCATTGTGAAGCTCATGAAACAGTTCTAGGAGATCATTCTTAATAGTATCCCAGAATGTTTGGTAGAACTCAGCTGGGAAACCATCAGGTCCAGGGGCCTTGTTGGGAAGACATCATTTTATGGACGAAAGAAGTATAATACTTTAGATATTTCAATATGAATTACACACGGACTAACATGAGCGAACAGACACACTAAAGTACGCTAGATATAAAAGATTCAAAAAATGGATAAAACATCTTATAGTTTCGAGTGGACTGATATTAGCGATTTTTTAAAATAAATAATATGAATTATTTAATAATTCTGGAAATGTCACGCCTTTAAAAAAATGAATATGTGACTCGGTTGGCCATGCGTCGCCCGATCTGCTGACGGCACGCCGATCAGGGGCAGCAAACCGTGATAAGGGGTGGCCCGATCTTCTCAGTAAGCAACGGTGGTGATGGTGATCACGGAATGAACACAGCGGAGATACACGACGATGAAGCGGAAGATAACTTGTATGACACAACGAGATCTCTCGATTTGTCCCTGTCGCCAATGCAACAGCTCTCAACCCTGCAAGATATTCGCAACTCCACACACTTGCGCACGTACCCGCCGACCACGAAGCGGTAAGTTGCAACCGTCTAATTCCCAACGGAACAACAGATCACACAAGACTTTTTCAGGATCTACACCAAATCAATGCAATATGGTGTAGGGATTCAATAGAGTTGCAAAGCAATCAACTATGAACTAGGGTTTATCTTAAACATGGTCTAAACCTAATTTGGGGGCGTCCTAGGTACTTATATAGGGGTTCAGGACGACCTCGGGTCGAAAAGATACAAAAATAACCAACCTAGAATAGATCTGGTCGAGACAGACTCGGATTCGGCCGGCCTGGGGGCCGGTCGACCGGGCCAGGGACCGGGTCAGGCCGGTTCAAACTGGACCTGGCGCCGGGTGGGAACCGGGCTACACGTCCTGGCTTACTGGACAGTGCCCGGCTGGCACAAGCATGGCGCCCGGTCGGCGCCGGGCTGGGCCGGTCTGGCGCCCGGTTGGACCGGGCCTGGGACCAGGCACGCCGGCGTGGCGGCCGGTCTGACCGGGCCTGGCGCAGTCCTGGACTTCTTCTTCTCCCCTCGCGCATGCCTCCCTCTCCTCCCTCGCGCTTCCATGTGATGTCTTCTCGTTCAGCTTCTTGGTCAGATCCATGTCCAGCTTTACGTCCAGCTTCTTGTCCAGTTGCTCCTCTCCTCCTCGTGCGATGCTTGCTCCTTCTTCATACCTGATCATACATAAGTAATAGGATTTAGGCAGTATAAAGTTCTCATTGATCAAAGTACACTTAGGAACATGTTCACCTGTTGTTTAAGTAGCTTCGCACGACCTCGTGTCATTTGTCCAATCCTGACTTCATTGGACTTGAGCTTCACAAAGAGCATCGTCTTCATCTTGTAATGACGGAGGTAGTAGTGTAGTAGGGATGTCCTCATCATCTCCCCCCCCCCCTTCAAAAGGCGTCGACCTCGACACTCCAAGGTCTTCTCCGTCATATGGTGTCAAATCAGCCACATTGAAAGAATTGCTGACACGAAACTCATCAATTGGAAGATCTATAGAGTATGCATTATCATTGATCTTGGCAAGCACTTTGTAAGGACCAGCACCACGAGGAAGCAACTTGGACTTCCGCAGCTTTGGGAACCTATCCTTGCGAAAATGAACCCAGACCATATCACTAGGCTTGAACAACATCTCCTTGCGCTTCTTGTTCATCCTTGCAGCATTGCTCGTGCCTTTCTTTTCTATCAACTCTTTAGTCTTCACATGAATCTTTCGCACAAAATCTGCCCTCTTGGATGCCTCCATATTGACTCTCTCATGTATGGGTAGAGGAAAAAAATCAAGCGGAGTAATGGGTTTGAAACCATACACCACCTCAAAGGGACATAGCTCTGTGGTAGAATGTACCGCCCTGTTATAAGCAAACTCCACATGGACAACAATCTTCCCACTCCTTCAGGTTCTTCTTGATCATGGATCTCAACAGTTGTGACAATGTTCTATTCACCACTTCAGTTTGACCATCAGTTTGGGGATGACAAGTAGTACTGAAAAGTAGCATCGTCCCCAGCTTTCTCCAAAGCGTCTTCCAAAAGTAGCTCATAAACTTCACATCACGATCAGAAACAATAGTCTTCGGGACTCCATGTAGACGTACAATCTCCCTGAAAAACATGTTAGCAATATGCGACGCATCGTCGCTCTTGTGGCAGGCAATAAAATGTGACATCTTAGAGAATCTATCCACTACCACAAATATAGAATCATGGCCTCTTTTAGTATGCGGCAAACCCAACACAAAATCCACACTTGTGTCTTCCCATGGTGTAGTAGGTGCCGGTAACGGAGTATACAAACCGTGAGGCTTCAACTAGGACTTGGACTTGTTGCAAGTAATGCACCGCTTCACATATCTGTCCACATCCCGCCTCATCTTTGGCCAATAAAAATGGTCAGCTAGCATGAGTAACGTATTCTCACGCCCAAAGTGACCCATCAAACCTCCAGCATGAGATTCATGTATCTGATATTTTTCCCATGCTTTACCAATAACACACAAGCGATATGGTTCAGCAAAATCATGATCAGTAGCATACAAATCACATAGTATCTCTAATCCAGGAATTTTAACATCAAGTTGAGTTAATAGCATATTCTTCCTAGATAGAGCATCAGCAATAACATCATCTTTTCCCTTCTTATGCTTAAAAATGTATGGAAAAGACTCAATGAACTCAACCCACTTAGCAAGATGCCTATGCAAGTTAGATTGAGCTTTCAGATATTTTAAAGCTTCATGATCGGAATGTATGATAAATTCTTTTGGCCACAAATAATGTTGCCAAACCTCAAGAACTCTAATTAAAGCATACAATTTTTTTATCATATATAGGATAGTTCAACTTAGCACCAGAAAGTTTCTCAGAAAAATATGCAATTGAGCGACCCTCTTGCATCAACACACCACCAATTCCAATACCACTAGCATCACATTCAATCTTAAATTGCTTATTGAAATCAGGAAGTGCAAGCAATGGTGCAGAAGTTAACAATCTCTTCAGTTCATCAAATGCATGATCTTGGGCTGTGCCCCACTCAAAAACAACACCCTTTTTAGTTAGTTCATTCAAAGGTGCAGCAATAGTACTAAAATTGGGCACAAATCTTCTATAAAACCCAGCAAGACCATGAAAACTTCTTGCTTGACTCACATTCATGGGAGTAGGCCAATTTTGAATAGCTTCAATTTTAGACACATCTACTTCTACTCCTGTCGAGGGTACTCCTCGCCAATTCCCTCCGATAGGGGCTTAGGGTTGATGGAATCCTGCAAGCTGACACGAGACATCGGTTCACAGACAAGCGGGGAGAGCGATTTACCCAGGTTCGGGGCCCTCGATGAGGTAAAACCCTTACGTCCCGCCCGTCTCGTTCTTGATTATGATGATAATGGGTTACAATGGGGTGCCGAATAGTTCGGCTGAGATCTCGTCGAGATGGCTATTGCTAAGGTGACCTAGCTCTAAGCTTCTTCTGACTAAGATTGCTAAGATTGATTGTGTCCCTCGGCAGCCCCTCTCCTGGCCTTTATATAGGAGGCTAGGTCTCAAGAGGTCTCCCCGAGTACGACTAGGTTTACAGTAATTTTAGATCCGATCTTTTCTTGTTCGATCGCTTCCTTGTCTTGCCCGTCAAGGAACCTTCTGGTGCGCCGTCCTAGTGGCCCATATCGCCTTCATGTGTTTTCATGGGCCTCTAATTAGTCAATACAGGATAGGGTAATGTGGATTACCCGAAGG
Source organism: Lolium rigidum (assembly GCF_022539505.1). Classification (NCBI taxonomy): domain Eukaryota; kingdom Viridiplantae; phylum Streptophyta; class Magnoliopsida; order Poales; family Poaceae; genus Lolium; species Lolium rigidum. Next base: position 74,670,753 of record NC_061511.1, on the reverse strand, counting down.
GTAGTGCCCACGTCAGTAGCCCCCGAGTGTCTAGCCGAAGATAGTTCGGGTAGAGACTAAAGTATGCCTTCGCCTGATGTTCTTCTCCTTCATTGTCCTTGTTCATCTTGAATCTGCTTTGTCTTCATTTTTTGGGTGCGCATCAGCGCTCCCGATGGGAGTAGCCCCCGAGTCTAGGTACGGATGCTCACAGTCCGTGCGTAGACTCAAGTTGTACCACTCGAATATTTTCCTCTGCCGATGTTTTCCACAGATTTTCATAGGTCATCCGATATATTTTCTTTATGCAAAGGATAATGAGTAACGTGCCCAACCGTTGTTTGGTTAATCGCCGATGGCAAAACAATGTTACCCTACACGGAATCAAGTCCCCGGGCATGATCCTGGAGTGCAAAAAACTTCTATCGGGTGTGCATAACGCGCTCCCGATGGGAGTAATAGCCCCCGAGTGTCTGGGTGCGAGCGCTTGCAACCGAGTGCAGACTCAAACCTTCTTCCTTCGACTGCTCATTCTGTCGAATCTTCATTTTATCGAGTGCGCGTCAGCGCTCCCGATGGGAGTAGCCCCCGAGTCTAGGTACGGATTCTTACAATCTGTGCGTAGACTTAAGTCCTTCATCCGATAACTTTCCATTTTCCCTTCAAATGCTTCTAGTTTTTTATGACATCACTAATGACGTGTAATTACTGTGGGTTGATTGACAGGACGTGACCTGACGGGCTGATACGTCTCTGACGTATCGATAATTTCTTATGTTCCATGCCACATTATTGATGATATCTACATGTTTTATGCATACTTTATGTCATATTTATGCGTTTTCCGGAACTAACCTATTGACGAGATGCCGAAGGGCCGCTTGCTCGTTTTCCGCTGTTTTTGGTTTCAGAAATCCTAGTAAGGAAATATTCTCGGAATTGGACGAAATCAACGCCCGAGCATCTTAGAATCCCCGGGAGCTTCCGAACACCCGAGAGCCGCCGAGAGGGGCCACAGGGGGCCCACACATGGTGGCGGCGCGGCCCGGAGGGGGCGTGCCGCCCTAGTGTCCGGTGGCCCCGCACCCCTCTCGACGCCGCCCTTCCGCCTACTTAAGGTCTCCGTCGCGAAAACCCTATCACGTTCGACGAAACCGGAGAAAACCTTCCGGAGCCGCCGCCATCGCGAAGCCAAGATCCGGGGGACATGAGTCTCCGTTCCGGCACGCCGCCGGGACGGGGAAGTGCCCCCGGAAGGCTCCTCCATCAACACCACCGCCATCTCCATCAACGCTGCTTGTCTCCCATGAGGAGGGAGTAGTTCTCCATCGAGGCTCGGGGCTGTACCGGTAGCTATGTGGTTAATCTCTCTCCTATGTACTTCAATACAATGATCTCATGAGCTGCCTTACATGATTGAGATTCATATGAGTTTTGTATCACTATTAGTCCGTGTGCTACTCTAGTGATGTTATTAAAGTAGTTTATTCCTCCCGCACGGTGTAATGGTGACAAGTGTGTGCATCGTGTAGTACTTGGCGTAGGCTATGATTGTGATCTCTTGTAGATTATGAAGTTAACTATTGCTATGATGGTATTGATGTGATCTATTCCTCCTTTCGTAGTGTGAAGGTGACAGTGTGCATGCTATGTTAGTACTTGGTTTGGTTATGTTGATCTGTCATGCACTCTAAGGTTATTTAAATATGAACATTGAATATTGTGGAGCTTGTTAACTCCGGCATTGAGGGTTCGTGTAATCCTACACAGTTAGTGGTGTTCATCATCCAACAAAAGAGTGTAGAGTCTAGCATTTATCTATTTATTCTGTTATGTGATCAATGTTGAGAGTGTCCACTAGTGAAAGTATGATCCCTAGGCCTTGTTCCTAAATATTGCTATCGCTGCTTGTTTACTCGTTTTATCGCATCTTTACTTCCTGCAATATTACTACCATCAACCGCACGCCGCCGAGCACTTTTCCGGTGCCGTTGCTACCGCTTATATTTATTCATACCACCTGTATTTCACTATCTCTTCGCCGAACTAGTGCACCTATTAGGTGTGTTGGGGACACAAGAGACTTCTTGCTTTGTGGTTGCAGTGGTTGCATGAGAGGGATATCTTTGACCTCTTCCTCCCCGAGTTCGATAAACCTTGGGTGATCCATTTAAGGGAAACTTGCTGCTGTTCTACAAACCTCTCGCTCTTGGAGGCCCAACACTGTCTACAAGAATAGAAGCACCCGTAGACATCAAGCACTTTTCCGGCGCCGTTGCCGGGGAGGAAAGGTAAAAGGCACTCATACTCCGGTCCCAGGTAAAGTACTTTTCTGGCGCCATTGTGTGTGTGCTCGAAGCTATTTCCTTTAGATCCTGCAATTGCATCTTTTTGTTTCTTGTTTACACTAGTTTTTCAAAATGGACAACAATGAGCTTCTTATTCTATTTCCTGATTTAAGACATGGATGGTTTGATGCGAAAATTAAAAAACCTATGGAACATATTAGTATGAACGCTTTGAACACCATTGTTGCTAATGATATGGAAAATTCTAAGCTTGGGGAAGCTGGTTTTGATGAGCATGATCTTTTTAGTCCCCCAAGCATTGAGGAGAAAATTTACTTTGATGATACTTTGCCTCCTATTTATGATGATTATAATGATATTGGTCTTTTAGTACCGCCTCGTTATGGAGGATAAATTTGATTATGATTACAATATGCCTCCTATATTTGATGATGAGAATAATAATGATAGCTACTTTGTTGAATTTGCTCCCACTACAACTAATAAAATTGATTATGCCTATGTGGAGAGTAATAATTTTATGCATGAGACTCATGATAAGAATGCTTTATGTGATAGTTATATTGTTGAGTTTGCTCATGATGCTACTGAAAGTTATTATGAGAGAGGAAAATATGGTTGTAGAAATTTTCATGTTACTAAAACACCTCTCTATGTGCTGAAATTTTTGAAGCTACACTTGTTTTATCTTCCTATGCTTGTCACTTTGCTCTTCATGAACTTGTTTATTTACAAGATTCATATGCATAGGAAGCATGTTAGACTTAAATTTGTTTTGAATTTGTCTCTTGATGCTCTCTTTTGCTTCAACTACTATTTCTTGCAAGTGCATCATTAAAACCGCTGAGCCCATCTTAATGGCTATAAAGAAAGAACTTCTTGGGAGATAACCCATGTGTTTATTTTGCTACAGTACTTTTATTTTGTATTTGTGTCTTGGAAGTTGTTACTACTGTAGCAACCTCTCCTTATCTTAGTTTTGTTGCATTGTTGTGCCAAGTAAAGTCTTTGATAGTAAGGTTCATACTAGATTTGATTATCGTGCGTGAAACAGATTTCTTGCTGTCACGAATCTGGGCCTAATTCTCTGTAGGTAACTCAGAAAATTATGCCAATTTACGTGAGTGATCCTCAGATATGTACTCAACTTTAATTAAATTTGAGCATTTTCATTTGAGCAAGTCTGGTGCCTCTTTAAAATTCGTCTTTACGGACTGTTCTGTTTTGACAGATTCTGCCTTTTATTTCGCATTGCTTCTTTCGCTGTGTTGGATGGATTTATTTGTTCCATTACCTTCCAGTAGCTTTGAGCAATGTCCAGAAGTGTTAAGAATGATTGTGTCACCTCTGAACATGTGAATTTTTGATTATGCACTAACCCTCTAATGAGTTTGTTTTGAGTTTGGTGTGGAGGAAGTTTTCAAGGGTCAAGAGAGGAGGATGATATACTATGATCAAGAAGAGTAAAAGCTCTAAGCTTGGAGATGCCCCGGTGGTTCACCCCTGCATATTTCAAGAAGACTCAAGCGTCTAAGCTTGGGGATGCCCAAGGCATCCCCTTCTTCATCGACAAATTATCAGGTTCCTTCTCTTGAAACTATATTTTTATTCGGTCACATCTTATGTACTTTACTTGGAGCGTCTGTGTGCTTTTATTTTCGTTTTGTTATTTTCATTCTCTGAATAAATACATACTTGTTTGGGAGAGAGACACGGTCCGCTGGTTCATATGAACACATGTGTTCTTCGCTTTATCTTTAATGTTCATGGCGAAGGTTGAAACTGCTTCGTTCATTGTTATATGGTTGGAAACGGGAAATGCTACATGTAGTAATTGGTATGATGTCTTGAATAACTTGATACTTGGCAATTGTTGTGCTCATGATTAAGCTCTTGCATCATATACTTTGCACCTATTAGTGAAGAAATACATAGAGCTTGTTAAAATTTGGTTTGCATAATTGGTCTCTCTAAAGTCTAGATAATTTCTAGTATTGAGTTTTGAACAACAAGGAAGACGGTGTAGAGTCTTATAATATTTACAATATGTCTTTTATGTGAGTTTTGCTGCACCGGTTCATCCTTGTGTTTGTTTCAAATAACCTTGCTAGCCTAAGCCTTGTATCGAGAGGGAATACTGTAGGACAACGTTGCATAGAAAACAAAAAATTTCCTACCGCGAACACGCAATCCAAGCCAAGATGCAATCTAGAAGACGGTAGCAACGAGGGGGTATCGAGTCTCACCCTTGAAGAGATTCCAAAGCCTACAAGATGAGGCTCTTGTTGCTGCGGTAGACGTTCACTTGCCGCTTGCAAAAGCGCGTAGAAGATCTTGATCACGATCGCTTCCGGCGCCACGAACGGGCAGCACCTCCGTACTCGGTCACACGTTCGGTTGTTGATGAAGACGACGTCCACCTCCCCGTTCCAGCGGGCAGCGGAAGTAGTAGCTCCTCTTGAATCCGACAGCACGACGGCGTGGTGTCGGTGGTGGTGGAGAAATCCGGCGGAGCTTCGCTTAAGCGTGCGGGATGTGGTGGAGGAGAGAGACCGCTAGGGTTTGGGGAGAGAGAGGGGTTGGGCGCCGGCCCTCTAAGGGGTGCGGCCAAGGCTGAGGCTTGAAGTGGCCAGCCCCCTCTCCTATGCCCCTCATTATATAGGTGGAAGCCCCAAGAGTTCTAGTCCAAGTCTTCGAATAAGACCCCAACACTAAAACCTCCCATATGTGGGAAACCTACTCAAGGAGGGAGTCCTACCCAAGGTGGGACTCCCACCTTTCCTTGAGGTGGGTTGGCCGGCCACCCTAGAGGAGTCCACCTTGGACTCCTCCCCTTTAGGGTTGGCTGGCCATGCAAGGTGGAGTCTCTACGGGACTCTACTTTCCATGGTGATTTCTTCCGGACTTTTCTAGAACCTTCTAGAACCTGCCATAAATGCACTCGGATCATTTCCAAACTTGGAATATGACTTCCTATATATGAATCTTATTCTCCGGACCATTCCGGAACTCCTCGTGATGTCCGGGATCTCATCCGGGACTCCGAACAAATATTCGAACTCCATTCCATATTCAAGTTCTACCATTTCAACATCAAACCTTAAGTGTGTCACCCTACGGTTCGCGAACTATGCGGACATGGTTGAGTACTCACTCCAACCAATAACCAATAGCGGGATCTGGAGATCCATAATGGCTCCCACATATTCAACGATGACTTCAGTGATCGAATGAACCATTCACATACAATACCAATTCCCTTTGTCACGCGATATTTTACTTGTCCGAGGTTTGATCTTCGGTATCACTTTATACCTTGTTCAACCTCGTCTCCTGACAAGTACTCTTTACTCGTACTGTGGTATGTGGTCTCTTATGAACTCATTCATATGCTTGCAAGACATTAGACGACATTCCACCGAGAGGGCCCCGAGTATATCTATCCGTCATCGGGATGGACAAATCCCACCGTTGATCCATATGCCTCAACTCATACTTTCCGGATACTTAATCCCACCTTTATAACCACCCATTTACGCGAGTGGCGTTTGATGTAATCAAAGTACCTTTCCGGTATAAGTGATTTACATGATCTCATGGTCATAAGGACTAGGTAACTATGTAACGAAAGCTTATAGCAAATAACTTAATGACGAGATCTTATGCTACGCTTAATTGGGTGTGTCCATTACATCATTCATATAATGATATAACCTTGTTATTAATAACATCCAATGTTCATGATTATGAAACTAATCATCCATTAATCAACAAGCTAGTTTAAGAGGCATACTAGGGACTTCTTGTTGTCTACATATCACACATGTACTAATGTTTCGGTTAATACAATTATAGCATGATATATAAACATTTATCATAAACATAAAGATATAAATAATAACCACTTTATTATTGCCTCTAGGGCATATCTCCTTCAGTCTCCCACTTGCACAAGAGTCAATAATCTAGTTTACATTTGTAAAGATATAACACCTTGGCCTTCTGGTGCTTTATCATGTATTGCTCACAGGAGAGGTTTTTAGTCATCGGATCTGACATGCTCAGAAACGTATGTATTTTGTAATTCATTTGCGTCTCAACGCATCACTCATTTCCAAATGAGTTGGCATTAAATATGTTTGATCTTTTGGTGGAACCTTAATTCCGTCTGTCTGAAATATGTCACTAATATTGTCACACACAATATAGCTTCAAAGTTCCGACTCGTCGGAACTACACCAAGTTCTCAAAGAACCTCTTGACTTAACATCCTTTGTCATTGTCAAAACAATGACATACTCTGCCTTCTTTTGTAGAATCCGTCATAATATTTAGAACTCTTCTAAATCTAGCATAAACAACTTCTAGCTCATTGTGCTACCTTTTTAACAACACTTAGTCTAATTTGAGATTGAAATTATATTTTATATGTGACAAAACCAATATCGGTGTAACACCTTACAGTGATTTGTTTGTCATTTCTTCATACAAAAATATATATATATATCCTTAGTTCTTCTAAAGTACTCAAGGATATTCTTACCGTCGTCCAATGATCATCATATGAATCATTCTGGTATATGCTCATAACACTTTATAGCACATGATATCTGATTGTGTACATATTATTCGTGATCTATAATCACTCATGTGTTTTTACTCATTGAGTGTCGGATACACTCAAGTCTTGTTAAACCTTCACATGACAAGAACATTTTCTTAATATTTCTATATTGAACTACTTCAATATCCATCATATGTACTTTGACTTAAACTTATTTATGTGTTTCAATCTATCTTCATAGATCTTGACACTAAATTTGTTTCGAGTCCATATCCTTTCATTGAAGTTAATTCTCAATGAAACCTTTTTAATCAAGTATATAATTACATCATTTATAACCAACTATATGTCACCTACATAAAGTATTATAAATGTGTCTTAGCGCTCCCACTTAATTTCTTGCAAATGCAAGCCTCTTCATCGTCTCTGATGAAATCAAAAACTTTGACTATTTCATCTGGTGAAGATTCCAACTCCGTGATACTTACTTCATCCAATTGAAGCTTGTATACCTATCTAGTATTCCATGGACCAGCAAAACTCTTGGTTGTATCTTGTATACATACTTCTGTTAAGTAGTGTATTTTGCCATCCTACTAGCATATCTCATAAAAGAAATATGTAGTGATTACTAGAATAATCCACATAGACTATAAGCATTGCTACGGAAGATCTAATCTTATCGTATTCAACTCATTGAACTTTGTCGTAAACAGTTTTTCGATAAGTCAAGCTTTCTTCAAGGATATTTCATCCAAGTCTATCAATTTTATAGATCCATTTACTTTCATAAAGTATTCATCTATTTTGGATTTCATGGCGCATGTCCATTTTAACGGAGTCAGGGCCCATCATAACTTCTTTGTTTGTAGTTGGTTTATCATTATTCAAAATCAATCCTTTGTTCACAAATCATTTATTTGACCACAAAGTAAACCATACCTACAAGGTTCAATATGTACTTCGATCTCCATGGCTAAAACACTTTGTAGTCATGAGAGCCATGATCGTCGTGGCCGCTTCCGAAACCAATTCCGATGCTGCGCTACTCTGATCATTATGCTCAGGTTCATAAACCTTATCAAATTATATTGTCCTCCCACTCAAATACTTCACTCGAAACAATTTCTCGGAAATAATAAACATTGACAAACACTTTTGTCTTTGTTTCGTGGGAAGAATTCCCAATTAAATCTCTGGGATAACCAACAAAGACATGCATCCGATTTTGGTTGACTATTAGGGTTTATACCCATGCCATAACTTGTATGGTGTCATTTCAACGGATCATGATGATGCTCTATTCGATGTAAAAGCGGTAGTCACTAAAGCATAATCCACAAAAATATAATGGCATCAATATTTTATCTCATCATTGATCCAACAAAGTTTGGATATATCTCTTGGATACTTCATCATCACTATGATACTCCAAGAAACGTAAGTTGTAGAACAATTTCATAACTCTCTTAGATGTTCGCTAAAACTCGTAATTCAAATATTTCCACCATGATCCAATCATAGATATTTGATTTCTATTACGATGATTTCCACTTCATACTGAAATTTATTTGAATCCATTCAAATGTTTCAAACTTCTTCCTTATTGAATATATCCACATATATATACTCAATTCATTGTTGAAAGTTTTCATGAAGTAGAAGAATCTCCCGCACACAACTATGCCCGATGAACCACATACATCATCATGTATTTTTCCACTAAGTTAGTTGCCCGTTCAACTTTTGGCCTATGAACGGTATTTTAATCATTCTCTTTAGAAAAGATTTGCAAGCGTCAAATGATTCAAAAATCAAATGACTCCAAAAATCCATTTTCATGGAGTTCCTTCATGCGTTCCTTTCTAACATGACCTAAATGGCGGTTCCACAAATAAGTGGAATTCAAATCATTTGCCCTATGGCATTTTAGCGTCAGTGTTATGTATGTGTGTTTCACCATTAAGATTTATAATAACTTATCCATCGTATATGGAGTAATGTCATAATTTGAACAACTCATTGTTTTCATTTGACCAGAGCAAAATAACAATTATTAAGTTCTTTATTATAAATTCTAAGGGCTAGATAGAATGCTAATGACGAACATAATAACACTTTATTTTGTTCCAATCGTGCATTCCTATCATATTCCTTGTCGATCACTTAGGCCATTGTATTCTTGTATTGCGTTGTTTTGTATGACACTTCATACCAACCAATATAGTACTAATACCCAAGAATTTCTTAGTGTGACTTAACTAGGAATACAACCATAACATGTATATCATTTATATACACCTGAGCTAGACTTTCTAGTCTTTTCTTTTCTTTTTGCCAAAATATCTTTTGCTGTTTCTCTTTTAACTTTCCTCATTATTCAGAAAAACACTTCAACATCAATAACTTCTAGGTTTGTTGGTCTAATACCAATAACCTTGAGGTTATTATTTTGAAGTTAATCATCATATGACAAGTGTTCCAGATTTCACTATTAGTAACTTTGTAATATGATGAACAATTTCACTCATAATTTTATCCATCATATCATGACGACTTTCCGAGACCATGTCCGTACATGCTAGGCTCGTAAAGTTTTAACCTTGGTATTTGCATGTGCAAATCTAGCTTGCACCCGTTGTATGCACACGTAGAATCTATCACACCCGATCATCACGTGATGCTTCGAAACGACGAGTCTTAGCAACGGTGCATATTAAGGATGGTCACTTCATGGATATGCGAATATCGTTAGTGCCCCAATAGTTGGAGGATTGTGACGCCTTGCGTCTTCAACCTTCGTACATTCCCATAAAACTTATGAGTTCATGTAGTCTCACCAAATTATATTCTATCATCTTGCAATAAGGTCTTAGATATCACATATATCTCATACCTTGATTATTTCTGAAAACTAAATTTTCAGCTCCTTATTTTTCAAACAGATTTGAATTTCAATTTTCACGGAGACAAGATAAGTTTAGGTACTAATTGAAACCATAGCTCTTTGAATCAACAATGTGAGGTTTACTAAAAGTTTGCAATAGGACTTAATCAATTCTTGATTCTTTAACAATACGGTACCAATCCGTAAAGTTTCTTGTCAGATTTTAACGAGTATTTCTATCTCAATTACAAGACTAGCGCATGGTAGAAAACGGATGCCAATACTACAAAATTAATACAAAATACTACTCGGACTATGTTTATGATAATTAGTTCATGTTTTAATCTAATTACTAATGAACTCCCACTTAATACAACATCCCCCATAGTTGTTAAGTGGTACACGATCCAAATCCACTACACCAAAACCGATCATCACGTGAGATGATGTAGCTTCAATGGTGAACATCAACATGTTGATCATATCATCCATATGACTCGTGTTCAACCTTTCGGTTTCCGTTGTCCCGAGGCCATGTCTGTACATGCTAGGCTCGTCAAGCAAACCCAAGTATTTCGCGTGTGCAACATGGCTTACACCCATTGTATGTGAACGTTGAGTCTATCACATCCGATCATCACGAGATGCTTCGAAACGACGAACTGTACAACGGTGCATACTTAGGGGAGAACACTTTATTATCTTGATATTAATGTGAGGGATCATCTTATAATGCTACCGTCGCGATCTAAGCAAAATAAGATGCATAAAAGGATTAACATCACATGCAGTTCATATGTGATTTGATATGGCCCTTTTGTCTTTGCGCCTTCGATCTTCATCTCTAAAGCACGGACATGATCTCCATCATCAACGGGCATGATCTCCATCATCGTCGGCGTAGCGTCAAGGTTCATGGCGCCGTCTTCATGGTTGTTCACCTCATGTAGCAACTATTACAACTACTTTGAAATACTACTCAATATGAAATTTAAAGACAACCATAAGGCTCCCGCCGGTTGCCACAATACAATAATGATCATCTCATACATATTCATCATCACATCATGGCCATATCACATCACCAAACCCTGCAAAAACAAGTTAGACGTCTCTAATTTGGTTTGCATATTTTACGTGGTTTAGGGTTTTCGAGTAAGATCTAATCTACCTACGAACATGAACCACAACGGTGATACTAGTGTTGTCAATAGAAGAGTAAATTGAATCTTCACTATAGTAGGAGAGACAGACACCCGCAAAGCCTCTTATGCAATACAAGTTGCATGTCGAACGAGGAGCAAGTCTCATGAACGCGGTCATGTAAAGTTAGCCCGAGCCGCTTCATCCCACTATGCCACAAAGATGCAAAGTACTCAAACTAAAGATAACAAGAGCATCAACGCCCACAAAACCATTGTGTTCTACTCGTGCAACCATCTATGCATAGACACGGCTCGATACCACTGTAGGATAACGTTGCATAGAAAACAAAAATTTTCCTACCGCGAACACGCAATCCAAGCCAAGATGCAATCTAGAAGACGGTAGCAACGAGGGGGTATCGAGTCTCACCCTTGAAGAGATTCCAAAGCCTACAAGATGAGGCTCTTGTTGCTGCGGTAGACGTTCACTTGCCGCTTGCAAAAGCGCGTAGAAGATCTTGATCACGATCGCTTCCGGCGCCACGAACGGGCAGCACCTCCGTACTCGGTCACACGTTCGGTTGTTGATGAAGACGACGTCCACCTCCCCGTTCCAGCGGGCAGCGGAAGTAGTAGCTCCTCTTGAATCCGACAGCACGACGGCGTGGTGTCGGTGGTGGTGGAGAAATCCGGCGGAGCTTCGCTTAAGCGTGCGGGATGTGGTGGAGGAGATAGACCGCTAGGGTTTGGGGAGAGAGAGGGGTTGGGCGCCGGCCCTCTAAGGGGTGCAGCCAAGGCTGAGGCTTGAAGTGGCCAGCCCCCTCTCCTATGCCCCTCATTATATAGGTGGAAGCCCCAAGAGTTCTAGTCCAAGTCTTCGAATAAGACCCCAACACTAAAACCTCCCATATGTGGGAAACCTACTCAAGGAGGGAGTCCTACCCAAGGTGGGACTCCCACCTTTCCTTGAGGTGGGTTGGCCGGCCACCCTAGAGGAGTCCACCTTGGACTCCTCCCCTTTAGGGTTGGCTGGCCATGCAAGGTGGAGTCTCTACGGGACTCTACTTTCCATGGTGATTTCTTCCGGACTTTTCTAGAACCTTCTAGAACCTGCCATAAATGCACCGGATCATTTCCAAACTTGGAATATGACTTCCTATATATGAATCTTATTCTCCGGACCATTCCGGAACTCCTCGTGATGTCCGGGATCTCATCCAGGACTCCGAACAAATATTCGAACTCCATTCCATATTCAAGTTCTACCATTTCAACATCAAACCTTAAGTGTGTCACCCTACGGTTCGCGAACTATGCGGACATGGTTGAGTACTCACTCCGACCAATAACCAATAGCGGGATCTGGAGATCCATAATGGCTCCCACATATTCAACGATGACTTCAGTGATCGAATGAACCATTCACATACAATACCAATTCCCTTTGTCACGCGATATTTTACTTGTCCGAGGTTTGATCTTCGGTATCACTTTATACCTTGTTCAACCTCGTCTCCTGACAAGTACTCTTTACTCGTACCCGTGGTATGTGGTCTCTTATGAACTCATTCATATGCTTGCAAGACATTAGACGACATTCCACCGAGAGGGCCCAGAGTATATCTATCCGTCATCGGGATGGACAAATCCCACTCGTTGATCCATATGCCTCAACTCATACTTTCCGGATACTTAATCCCACCTTTATAACCACCCATTTACGCGAGTGGCGTTTGATGTAATCAAAGTACCTTTCCGGTATAAGTGATTTACATGATCTCATGGTCATAAGGACTAGGTAACTATGTAACGAAAGCTTATAGCAAATAACTTAATGACGAGATCTTATGCTACGCTTAATTGGGTGTGTCCATTACATCATTCATATAATGATATAACCTTGTTATTAATAACATCCAATGTTCATGATTATGAAACTAATCATCCATTAATCAACAAGCTAGTTTAAGAGGCATACTAGGGACTTCTTGTTGTCTACATATCACACATGTACTAATGTTTCGGTTAATACAATTATAGCATGATATATAAACATTTATCATAAACATAAAGATATAAATAATAACCACTTTATTATTGCCTCTAGGGCATATCTCCTTCAAATAATTCTCATGCATCCAAAATCCTTGAGCCAACCACTATGCCATTTGTGTCCACCATACCTACTTACTACATGGTATTTCTCCGCCATTCCAAAGTAAATTGCTTGAGTGCTACCTTTAAATAATTCAAAATTTATCACCTCTGATTTGTGTCAATGTTTTATAGCTCATGAGGAAGTATGTGGTGTTTATCTTTCATTCTTGTTGGGCAACTTTCACCAATGGACTAGTGGCTTCATCCGCTTATCCAATAATTTTGCAAAAAGAGCTGGCAATGGGATTCCCAGTCCCAAATTAATTAACCTAAATAGACACTCCTCCATGGTATGTGATTGTTGCACGGCACTCGAAGGATTTGGTTAGCCATGGCTTGAGAAAGCAAAGGTGGGGAGGAGTGTCATCATAATAAAACTAAAATAAAAAAGGCACTCCTTCATGGTATGAGATTGTTGGCAGGCACCCGAGGATTCGGTTAGCCATGGTTTGTGAAAGAAAGGTTGGAAGGAGTGCCACCCAAAAATAAAAATAATTCATGGGAGCCGCTCTTTGAAGTTTTGTCTGGCAAGGGGGTTAAAGTGCCCACTACCATTCGTTGACAACAACAAACACCTCTCAAAACTTTACTTTTATGCTCTCTTTATGTTTTCAAAAACCAAAGCTCTAGCACAAATATAGCAATCAATGCTTCCTCTGCGAAGGGCCTTTCTTTTACTTTTATGTTGAGTCAGTTCACCTATCTCTCTCCACCTCAAGAAGCAAACACTTGTGTGAACTGTGCATTGATTTCTACATACTTGCATATTGCACTTGTTATATTACTTTACATTGACAATATCCATGAGATATACATGTTATAAGTTGAAAGCAACCGCTGAAACTTAATCTTCCTTTGTGTTGCTTCAATACCTTTACTTTGATTTATTGCTTTACGAGTTAACTCTTACGCAAGACTTATTGATGCTTGTCTTGAAAGTACTATTCATGAAAAGTCTTTGCTTTATGATTCGAGTTGTTTACTCATGTCATTACCATTGTTTTGATCGCTGCATTCATTACATGTGTTTACAATAGTATGATCAAGGTTATGATGGCATGTCACTCCGGAAATTATCTTTGTTATCGTTTACTCGGCCGGACCGAGCGAAACTAAGCTTGGGGATGCCGATACGTCTCCGACGTATCGATAATTTCTTATGTTCCATGCCACATTATTGATGATATCTACATGTTTTATGCATACTTTATGTCATATTTATGCGTTTTCCGGAACTAACCTATTGACGAGATGCCGAAGGGCCGTTCTGTTGTTTTCTACTGTTTTTGGTTTCGGAAATCCTAGTAAGGAAATATTCTCGGAATTGGACGAAATCAACGCCCAGCATCTTAGAATCCCCGGGAGCTTCCAGAACACCCGAGAGCCGCCAGAGAGGGGCCACAGGGGGCCCACACATGGTGGCGGCGCGGCCCAGGAGGGGGCGCGCCGCCCTAGTGTCTGGTGAACCCAGACCCCCTCTGACGCCGCCCTTCCGCCTACTTAAGGTCTCCGTCGCGAAAACCCTATCACGTTCGACGAAACCAGAGAAAACCTTCCAGAGCCGCCACCATCGCGAAGCCAAGATCTGGGGGACAGGAGTCTCGTTCCGCACGCCGCCGGGACGGGGAAGTGCCCCCGAAGGCTCCTCCATCAACACCACCGCCATCTCCATCAACGCTGTTGTCTCCCATGAGGAGGGAGTAGTTCTCCATCGAGGCTCGGGGCTGTACCGGTAGCTATGTGGTTAATCTCTCTCCTATGTACTTCAATACAATGATCTCATGAGCTGCCTTACATGATTGAGATTCATATGAGTTTTGTATCACTATTAGTCTGTGTGCTACTCTAGTGATGTTATTAAAGTAGTTTATTCCTCCTGCATGGTGTAATGGTGACAGTGTGTGCATTGTGTAGTACTTGGCATAGGCTATGATTATGATCTCTTGTAGATTATGAAGTTAACTATTGCTATGATGGTATTGATGTGATCTATTCCTCCTTTCGTAGTGTGAAGGTGACAGTGTGCATGCTATGTTAGTACTTGGTTTGGTTATGTTGATCTGTCATGCACTCTAAGGTTATTTAAATATGAACATTGAATATTGTGGAGCTTGTTAACTCCGGCATTGAGGGTTCGTGTAATCCTACACAGTTAGTGGTGTTCATCATCCAACAAAAGAGTGTAGAGTCTAGAATTTATCTATTTATTCTGTTATGTGATCAATGTTGAGAGTGTCCACTAGTGAAAGTATGATCGCTAGGCCTTGTTCCTAAATACTGCTATCGCTGCTTGTTTACTGTTTTACTGCATCTTTACTTCCTGCAATATTACTACCATCAACTGCACGCCAGCGAGCACTTTTCTGGTGCCGTTGCTATTGCTTATATTTATTCATACCACCTGTATTTCACTATCTCTTCGCCGAACTAGTGCACCTATTAGGTGTGTTGGGGACACAAGAGACTTCTTGCTTTGTGGTTGCAGGGTTGCATGAGAGGGATATCTTTGACCTCTTCCTCCCCGAGTTCGATAAACCTTGGGTGATCCACTTAAGGGAAACTTGCTGCTGTTCTACAAACCTCTGCTCTTGGAGGCCCAACACTGTCTACAAGAATAGAAGCACCCATAGACATCACGGGCCTACCCTAGTTCTGCGCGGGCAGTTTTTTTAGGGCTTGACCATTGCACGTGTGGCGATCGAGGTGTCTCCTCGATTTTCGCACAACGTGGGAACAATGGGCCGCCGGTTCCACTCTTTCTTCAAGTGCCACGTGCTTACACAGCACTTATCTTTTCTTCAAAACCTCCAAATGGCGAGAAATCTCTAATCTTCTCCACGTTTTCCGTAGCATCTTTTCATTCTTCTCCTTCTTCCTCCCTTTGCCGTTGCTGCGCCGCCACCACTGCTTTTCCAATCTTCATCAGATCTCACAATGGTGAAGAAGAAGAATCATGCCGCCGCTACCAGTTCCACCAGCGGAGGCGCCGCCACCAAGTCCTCTTCTTCTCTTCCGAAGGGGAGCGCTCCAAGCGCTCCTCCCCCAGCTCCGGCGCCACCAGCCGTCGAGTTCAAAGGCCAAGCCCGGAGATTGGGTGGCATCAACCGTCACCAAGCGTGACGAGAAGAGATCTCGAAGCCTAGGATTGATTTCTTCCGAAGAGGGAAACGTGATCCTTCCAGGTGCGATTTCTCGGCCTGATCCCCTCGCTGGCTTTACCGTGATGTTCTTATCTTTCCTGTACCGAGGCCTTTCGCTTCCTACTCATGGATTCCTCCTCCACCTCTTGCGGACGTACGAAATTCAACTATGGCAACTTACCCCCAACTCAATCCTCCATGTTGCTGTGTTCATCACCCTTTGCGAGGCGTTTCTGGGTATCGAACCTCATTTCGGGCTGTGGAAAAAGATCTTCTATGTGAAGAGATACAGCAGCAGTAATGGATACTTTGTCACCGGAGGAGTGGGGTTTGTAGCTCGTTCGGAGGTCAATTACTTCAATTTCCCAATGAGAGAGTCCGTGCAAGGGTGGAGGCTGAAATGGTTTTACATCAAGGACTCCCTGTCACCCGAATCTCATCTTCCTTGCTTTGCCGATGTTTTCGAAGCCAAGCCCCAGAATTCCTGGAAGAATACCCTCTCACCCGATGAAAGCGTAGCAGCCGAAGAACTATTTACGAAATTCCTTCGAATCAAAGAGGCCGATGGCCAAACTATGATCGGCACAGAGGTGGCAGCGGTATTCTTGAAACGTCGAGTGCAACCAGCCATGGCCGAGTTCACCCGATGTGGTTGTACTCAGTGTCCAAAGGACGAGACCAAGATTAACGCTGCCGATCTGTCGGAAAAGGAGTTACTTGATGAAGTCCGTCGTCTTACTTCCTTTACTCAGGAAGATTCGATTCCGCTGGTTTCTTCTTATACTCCCCTTGACACTGACCATCCACCATCAAAGGTATTTTTTCTTTCTTCGCGTCCTCATTACGCTGCTTTTTCTTGGCTGACATGGTTTCCATTGTTCTTACTTGTTATTTTCTTTGACAGATCCCCATAGTTTCTGAAAATATGCATGATTCGCCGGATGATACTTCCGAGGGGAGAGGATCCTCAATCCCCGTAGATTTTCACACTATCGAGCACACAGGCCCAGAGGACAAATATAATGGTCCGATAGATTTTGAAGTTGCCCACACCGACCTTCCTTCCTCAGCCGATGACGCTGGTGTTGCAGATGGATCAATGCGTAATGACGATGCTGATCATGATACCTTTGTTGATGCAGCTGCTGAGGAGGCCAGGGCTTCACCTGTGAAGAGATAGACCGGCGGTTTTGCCGATGAAGATGATCTCTTTGACATGTAAGTAGTTTCTTTTCTGAAGTTATACTTTGCCCTTTTATTTTTCTTACTCTTCATTGTCTTCCTTTCACCTTTGCAGCGACGAAGGCATTATCGAGCCTCCGTCTAAAAAAGCTAAATCTGATGTTGCTTCGCCGGTCGTAGTGGCTTCCGAAGCTTCGGCTCCTAAGGCTGCCCCTATGGCTCAAGCATCGACTGCTTCTTCCCTTTCCAAAGGGAAAGACGTCTCTCCAACTGCTGCCACCGCGACTCCTCCTTCTGTAAGTCTTTTTCTAACTGTGATGCCAATTTCTTGGAGCGTGCTTTGCTTGACAATTCCTCGTAAAATATCCTTCTTTCTTTAAGGACTTGCGAGGCGTTATTTCCTCTTTGGAGGCCTTCGCCTCCCAATTCACTTCTCCGGAAGGCGACAAGGCTCGGCTACAAGAGGAAGTCAAATCTTCCTCCTTGAAATTGGATGGCGCAGTCAAGATAGCTGCTGAGGCTCGCCGAGAGGTTGACTCTCTGAAGGTGGAACTGGGCAGGCTGAAAGAAAAGTTGAAGGAAGAGGAAGCATACAGGCTGGTGGCTGAAGCTCGGGCAGCCGAAAAGGATGAAGTCCTTCGTCAGTCTTCTTTGGCCTTGCTTGGTAATTTTTATACACCTCTGTCGATTGATGTACTTATGGATTCGATCCTTTTGCCAATGTTCTTTTTTTTATTTCTTTTTCCTGCAGAAGCGGCGAATATCCCTGCTGATGCCCTGGACAGAGTTCCAAACAACTCTCCAGCAAACGCTATGTCGATGATTCTTGCCTCTCACCAGCTTACGCGGGAGCTCCTTGTAAAGGGGAAGGGTGCCCTGGCGCGGATGCACTCGATGATTTTCCCCAAGATCAAGCAGGAGAAGACCCTGGGGCAGCTGGTCGATGCCTTCGCGGTTGACACCAAGGAGGTTATCGAGGTATTCAAGCGTACATCGCGCACTTATGGTGCCGTCCTTGCCTTCCAGCTTATGATGGGTTACGGCTTTAAGGGTGACATCGAAGGAATGACCAAGGAGCTGCCGAAAGAGCAAGACGGGCAGCTTGTTGATTTAAGCGCCTTTAAAGCGTCCGCCCTCACTTGTGCCCGCCAGCTCCTTGAACTGGTTTCATCAAGGAAATCGTCGACTGGGCCTAGTTTATCGACTCAGACCCAAGCCCCTTGATTCTTGTAGCAAACTTTACGCTTGAACTGATGTGAAACATTATTCTGCCGCAAAACTTATGCTTGTAATAAACTCCGTGCTAGCAATGTTGTTAGCACACTTTTGTTATGATATTTCTTCTTGTATTTCTCCCGATGGGAGTTATTTCGGATGCTTAGCTGTACCATATCCATCACCTACGTGACGTTAGGATGTAAAGTTATTTTTGTAAAGTGAATTGCATTGGCTAATCTATCCAAGTGTTAGGATTTTTAAGCTGAAACTTGTTAGTTGGTAAATACATGAATATGTACTTTTACCGTGTCGTCGGCAAATTTTTGAAGGAACAAATCTTAATTGCCCGTTATATGCATGTATACTGGTTGGTCAGCAAATCATTATGAGTGATCAGCTCGTGTTGCAGGTTTTGCTAAACCTGTTGTATGCGCAACTTTGCTTTCAACCGATTGTAAGTTTCGACAGTCACTCCCGAATGGTTCGAGTGCAATGATTCTGCCGATGAGCCCGTTGTTCATTGATATTTCCAAAAGTAAAATATCGAACGTGGGTTGTGTTTATGTTTTCCAAACTCTTGCTTTTTACGGCACTCGTGGAGGCATGTAAAGCAGAGGGAAGGATTAATGTCCTTGTTTTTCTTTGCAGCAGTCGTAGAAGCTTTTCCCTTGGGGCGCGATCTTCTGCCGCGCGTTACGTTGTACCGTTGCTTGTAAGCAAGGTTCACGGTGGTGCGGTCATAGATGCATTAAATTACTGCAATGCTCAACAAGGAATCGAAACTTAAGTGCTCATTAATAGAGTAAGTATGAAACTAGAGGGCGAAACAGGGAGGCCCTGTGTAAAGTAAAGGGAAAAAATTTAAATGCTAAGGAGGTGCTTAATCAAGGAAGGGGTCCTTCTCATCTTTGACAGCATCTTCTGGCTTCTTCGCCATGCTAGTGGTAGCCTGCGGCGTTGTTGATTTCACCGGGGTCCGGGCAGTGATTGTCGGCGTCTTGTTGTTTCCTCGTGCCTTCTATGCCGTCCTCTCGCCGAAGCTTTTGTTGTAGGAGCTTCGCTGCCGAGGCTTCAAGGGCAAGGTTGGCTGGCTTTTTCTTGGTTTCCCTGTCATGTTTTTCCTCCTTGATTTCTCGTATCGTCAGCTTGGGCGGAGGGTCGACAATTTCTCGTTGTAACCCAAACTTTGCAGCAATCCTTTGAAAATCACGATCACAATTGTCCGAGCGTGAGAAACTTCCATAGACTGTGATGTTCGTCCCGTTGCTCCCAGGCATTTTCAGCTTGAGGTATGCATAGTGCGGCACAGCCATGAACTTGGCATAAGCTGGTCTCCCTAGTATGGCATGATACTGTGATTCCCAGTTCACGACTTCAAACTCGATCTTCTCCTTCCTGAAATTGTCGGGTTTGCCGAAGACGACGTTCAGGTACGCTTTGCCAAGAGAGTACGCCGGTGAAGTAGGGAGGATCCCATGGAAGCGGGTGTGTGACTCTTCTAACATTCTCATGGTGATCCCCATACTTTGAATTGTGTCAAGGAATATCAGGTTGAGTCCACTTCCTCCATCCATGAAGACTTTGCTCATCTTGAACCCTCCTATCTGTGCTTCGACCACTAGGGCGGCATGTCCCGGTTTTGGTATAGTCATTGGGTGATCTGCTCGGCTGAACGTGATGTTCTGAGACGACCACTCGACATACTCAGGGATGTTCGCCATGACGCTTTCTGCCAGGTTGATTTCTCGGGTGAGCTTCTTCATTTCCCTCCTTGAGACGCCTGTCATGTGGATCATACTCATCTTCCCACGTGGTGGTGGAAATGCCTCGTTGGGTTGATGAGGTTGAGCTTGCTGGACCTGGTGTTGTGGTGGGGGTGGTGGTGGTGGCGGTGGAAGCTGTTGCTGGCCTGCCTGCTGGATGAGTTTATGCATATCGATGAACTGCCGACAGTCTCTGAGCATGTGGCTAGACTTTATTTTACCATCCTTGGAATCGGTATACGAATGCAGGTAGCAGAGGGCGTTGATCTGCTCGGCGTAGGGTAGTTCGGGAGTTCTCTGTTGTCGTGGTTTAAAGTTGCCACGGTTCCCAGAGTTGTTCCGATTACCGTCCTGTCGATCATCTCGCTCTGTCATCATACCGATCATCCTCGCCGATCGAGTAGCCTGCGGCCACCAAGTTATTGTCATCGTAGCTGCGGTTCTTCCTTCTCTTGTTGCGATCCCTTCGACCACCCGAATCATGCTTCGGCTGGTCATCCTCTTCATCGTCGCTGCGCTCGTCGTGGCTTTCGAACGTTGTCTTCGCCATCGGCCCAACCGTTGGCGATTTCCATTAACTTGGTTATGGTTTTCGGCTTCTTGCGCCCAAGTTCTTCTATATAGCTTTCACGTCGGATGCCATCACTAAAGGCGTCGATTGCTCGTCGACGGATACGTCTTCCGCGGCGTTCGAGAGCTTGGTGAATCTCCCGATGTATGCGCGCATCGACTCCTTCTGCTTTTGCTGACAATGCCGTAACTTCTCGATCCCGACGGGCCTTTTGTAGGTTGCTTGGAAGTTGGCGACGAAGGCCTCTACTAGGTCATCCCATGACTTAATGGAACCCTTCGGCAGACCTCTTAGCCAGGCTCGTGCCGAGTCCTTTAGGTAAAGCTGCAGGCACTGCATTGCTGCTATCTGATTCCCTTTTTGCAGAATCACTGTCTGCAAATAATCCTCTATCCAGGATCTCGGCTCCTGCTGCCCATCGTATTTGGCAGCGTCGGTTGGGGTGGGTTTGAACTTCTTAGGTGGCATTGCCTCCCGAATTTTGTAGCTTAAACAATCGGCTCCCCTAAGCTCGCCGTCGTTTTCCTGGGTCTCATCCGAAGAATCGCTGTCGAATTCCTCTCTGGCGGCGCGTCGTCGCCTTGCTTTGTCGATTCTACTCTGAGTAATTTCATCTCGAGCGTCTCTTGCGCGGTGCTTTGGGCCGCTGGCCTGCAAGGTGGTCTTCTCCTTCCGTGGAACTAGATTATCTCCTAATATCGCGAGACTTTCTAAGGAACCACGGTGAGCCTGTGCCATGGATCCTTCGGGACGCTGGTTAATGAGGTATGCTGCAAGGTTGGCTGTTGCTCCTGCAATGGTTTTTGGCCGTGGCATGCCCGCGGTGTCCGTAGTCATAAAGGACTTGGTCAGGTTTGACGTTATCTCCCTTGCATCATCTTCCGAAAGCCTGGACATCCTTGATCGATGCTTTCCTCCTCCATGGGTACTTCGAGAGGCACTTCCCTGCGAGCCCCTTCGTCGTTCGCTGGATTGGTCTGCCGCAGATAGGCGTCTCTCGAGGGTGGCTTGCTCCTTAGATAGGCGCTCACGATTTTTCTCCAATATGGAGCGGTAAGCATTGAGAGTGCCAACCGTGGTTCCCGCCGGAAGTGGTGTGTCGTTAAGCACGGCTGCCTTGGCTGCTGCCCACTCCTCCTCTGTGATGGTGTGGTCGCTGTTGTTGTTGCTGGCGCTGTAATCAAAACTAGCTCGTCTGCTGGAACGGGGGGTGCGATCTCCGTCTCCCCTGTTAACGACGTAAACTTGGAGGGGCGCCACTCTTCGGGTGTCTCCTTGGGTGATGCTGTCGATGCTGTCCTCTCCTGATGAATAGTAGGCATTGCAGATGAACGGCGTGTCGCTCGACCCTAGTCCGTGCCTGGTGTCGCAGCTTCATGCGATGAGTACGAGGTTAACTCCGAGGTCGCGGGGTTATCGGATCCGACCGACATGGAGGACGCCGAACGGGGAGTCGAAGGTGCGGATGGACTCGACGGGCTTGTCGAGCCAGCCCGAAAGGTCGAGTGACGATGATGCGCTTGGACTCGTCGACCTGGAGATGGGAGATTCCAGCAACCGAAGAATTCCTTCTGAGTTGACGTTGTAGTGGACGCTCCCGAAGGCCATCTCCATGTTGCCTTGTAGACTGGAGAAAGTCGAGCGAGATGAATCGCTATGTGGGGTGAACTCGTAGGAACCGAAACGAATCGGGCTTCCCAAACGAGGCGATGACGGTGTTGATGAAGCTGCCGATGACATGTCGGGTTCAGCCGATGTCCGATCTTGTGCCGACAGGTTTCCCACAGACGGCGCCAATTGTCGAGGGTACTCCTCGCCAATGCCCTCCGATAGGGGCTTAGGGTTGATGGAATCCTGCAAGCTGACACGAGACATCGGTTCACTGACAAGTGGGGAGAGCGATTTACCCAGGTTCGGGGCCCTCGATGAGGTAAAACCCTTACGTCTTGCCTGTCTGTTCTTGATTATGATGATAATGGGTTACAATGGGGTGCCGAATAGTTCGGCTGAGATCTCGTCGAGATGGCTATTGCTAAGGTGACCTAGCTCTAAGCTTCTTCTGGATAAGATTGCTAAGATTGATTGTGTCCCTCGGCAGCCCCTCTCCTGGCCTTTATATAGGAGGCTAGGTCTCAAGAGGTCTCCCCGAGTACGACTAGGTTTACAGTAATTTTAGATCCGATCTTTCCTTGTTCGATCGCTTCCTTGTCTTGCCCGTCAAGGAACCTTCTGGTGCGCCGTCCTAGTGGCCCATCTCGCCTTCATGTGTCTTCATGGGCCTCTAATTAGTCAATACAGGATAGGGTAATGTGGATTACCCGAAGGGTAGTGCCCACATCAACTCCATGCTTAGAGACAACATAACCCAGAAATATGACCTTATCTTTGCAAAATGTGCACTTCTCAAGATTACCATAGAGTTTATTATCACGCAACACTTGCAAAACATGAATATGTATAGTATAATCAGATTCATTGCGGTTGTAGATTAATATGTCATCAAAGTATACAACCACAAACTTGCCAATAAAATTACGCAAAACATGGTTCATCAGTCTCATGAAAGTGCTAGGTGCATTAGTTAAACCAAAATGCATTACTAACCACTCATATAAACCAAATTTTGTTTTAAAGGCTGTTTTCCATTCATCCCCCTCTTTCATCCTAATTTGATGATAATCACTAGGCAAATCAATTTTAGAGAAAACAACAGCACTACTCAATTCATCTATCATATCCTCTAAACGGGGAATAAGATGACGATATCGAATATTAATGTTGTTTATCGCTCTACAATCTACGCACATGCGCCATGTACCATCTTTCTTAGAAACTAGAATAACAGGAACAACACAAGGACTAAGGCTTATGCGGATATAACCTTTGTCGAGTAGCGCTTGTAGTTGCTTCTGTATCTCCTTCGTCTCTTCGGGGTTCGTCCTATATGGCGCCCTATTGGGAATCGAAGCTGCGGGGATCAAGTCTATTTGATGCTCAATACCACACAATGGTGGCAATCCTACGGGTACCTTCTCCGGAAACACGTCGCTGAATTCCTGCAAAACACTAGAAACACCAAGAGGAATAGGGGTCATGTCGTTAGAAACCAAAACCGTACCCCTGTACATGAGCACAAGAGGCATGGCTGTAGGATCCTCACTAAATTCTCTCATATCTTCTTTGGTGGCTAAAAGCACTAAGGAATTCACTCTCTCACTTTTCGTTATATTACTCACGACATTATAATTCTCTCCCCTATCTAGAGGTGCATCCTCCAAGTTTACTTCAATTTTCTGACGAGATTCATTGGAAATTTGTTGTGGTGACATAGGCTGTAAGTTGATTTTTTTGCCCTTGAACTCCAAATGATATGTATTGGCACGGCCATTGTGTTGCACAGAACGGTCATAGAGCCAAGGCCGACCCAATAATAGGTGACACACCGTCATAGGAACCACATCAAAATCAATGGAATCCTTCTCAACACGCACCATGTGGTTTACCTTCATCTCACAATTGTCGCTCAACCACTGAATATAGTATGGATGCGGGTGCGGTAGATACTTCAACTTCAGCTTGGTACACAACTTCTTGCTTGCTAAATTGCGGCAGCTCCCGCCATCAATAATGACCTTGCAAGCCTTGTCAGGACCAACTAAAGCCTTTGTTTGAAACAAATTGCAGCGCTGAGTAGATGCACTTGGCAACACATTAAGAGCACGCTGAGACACAACAATAGTGCGAGCTTCAGATGGATAAGCATCTACACCATCACTGTCATAGTCATCATCTTCTGGAGCATATGGATCAACATCATCTCCAGTCTCAAACTCATTGTCCTCATTGATAATCATGACCTTGCGGTTAGGACAATCTCGCTTGAAGTGACCCTTGCCACCACATGTATGGCAATTCATATCGCGGTTGCGCGCAGTAGACATGTCACATGCTAGAACCACTCATACTTGCAGCAGGTTCAGGCTACTTTGTGTTGGAAACATTGGAGACCGGCTTGCTAGACGGAGTCGAATAAGGTGCAGGGCGCGAAGATGGCGCCGGTGCCGTAGATGGAGGCACCCTAGGCGTGTAGCGCCCAGCTCCCGTAGCACGACCTTTAACTTTTGCTTCTTCAGCCAACTGTAATTCAGCTTCTCTTGCATGATGGAGCAACTCATTCATAGTGGTGTAACTGTAATGACGAACAATGCCTTTGATATCATACTTCAAACCATTGACAAAATGCTGCCTTGTCATCTCAAGTGACTCACGGACACAGACATGCTGCATAAGCATCTCCATCTCCATGAAATATTCATCAAAGATCTTCACGCCTTGTCTCAATATAGGGTCAACTTATCATAAATAGTACGCAAATAATTAGTGGGCACGAAACGAGCGTGCATTGCCGCCTTCATAGCACGCCATGTGATAATAGGCAGCTCACCATATTCTTCTCGAGCACGAACAAGTCCATCCCACCAACGCAATGCATAACCATCAAATTCGGAAGAAGCAAACTTGATCTTCCTATCTTCAGTGTAATTATGTAAGCGCCATAACTTCTCAATCTTCAGCTCCCAAGTGAGGTATTCTTCAACATCAGCTCCTCATTCAAACTTGGGTATGGAGAACTTGGGCTTACCCAATCCATCTTCTTCCTCAAACCCACGACCATGGCGTCCGAGTTCAGCGAAACCACGACCACGGTTACCACGTCCAGCACCACGACCAATTCCCGGTGCTTCATCCTGAAGATCAGGGTCTTCTTCCTCTTGTTGCTGTTGTTGTGTAAGATTGTCAACAACTAGTAGCAAAACTTGAAGGCTGCGCTGGATATCCGTCATTTGATCGTTCATTGTAGTGACGGTCTCACTAGTAGCATCCAGCTTCTGGGAAATCCCCTGAAAAGTCCCCCTAAGTTCATCGTCCTGAGTGTGGAATTCACGTCGCATCTCATTACGAAGAGCTTCATACTCCCTCCATGTCATCACATCCGCGGAATTCTTGTTTTTCTGGTTAACAATTTTTTCATCACTAGCAGACATGGTTAGTAGGTTAGTGCACTAAATCAAAAATATATATGGTGGTACTCTCACAACTCACTCAAAACTGATAAGAAAAGGCAATCTTACCGCTCCAAAGTGAATTAGTGTTGCTTACCACTTGTAGTAACAACTAGTGCACGGATGTAGCGAAGCGAATATCAAGGGTATAAGAACAAATCCCATGGCAAAGCAGGATATATGTGGGGCTGTAGGTAGGCTACCTATTAGCACCAATAACAAGCTCTAGCGCTGACCGTAGACAACCAATGATACTCACACAAGGCGATAAAAGTGGCAATGCAACTATATGGATGAAAGGTTGCAATGCACTCGAGAGACACTAGCAAAGCTCAACGAAAAAGGCACAAGATTGCTCAACTACAGGTGCACAAAAGTAAACTAGGCCTTCACTTGATCTTACTAGCACTTCACACTTTTTCTTTTTGGATTTTCTTTTTGTAACACACGCAGCTATGTAGCTCTTTTTGCTTCTTTTCTATTTATGTTTTTTTTGTGATTTTATGACTCAACTCCTTGATAACACGGCCAACAGATAATGCAAAGCACCAAAACCCTAATGAGCAGCCTATCGAGTGGTAAAACTAGTCTCTTCTGGGGAAGTTCCTAGTCACTTATATCGAATGGTTGTGTCTATGGTTGAGAACAAACACACTGTATGCTATGTGGACTCGGAGAAATAAAACTGAAAACTAGATGATAGCGGAAACACAAACTCTAACAATACAAGATGGAAGAAAGAGATACGCAAAAACAACTATGAAAAGCAACTAAAACTCGAAATTAGTGCAATCTAAGGCTATGGCAAACCCTAACCCTAATATTTTTGGATTTTTCTGCATAGAAAAACACTCACAACTCAACTATGGGGTGGATTGTGGATGGCTTACCGAGGAAACACTGAAATCTGATACCAAGAGGATAAGGGGTGGCCCGATCTTCTCAGTAAGCAACGGTGGTGATGATAATCACGGGATGAACATAGCGGAGATACACGATGATGAAGTAGAAGATAACTTGTATGACACAACGAGATCTCTCGATTGGTCCCTGTCACCAATGCAACAGCTCTCAACCCTGCAAGATATTCACAACTCCACACACCTGCGCGCGTAGCGGCCGACCACGAAGCGGTAAGTTGCAACCGTCTAATTCCCAATGGAACAACAGATCACACAAGACTTTTTCAGGATCTACACCAAATCAATGTAATATGGTGTAGGGATTCAATAGAGTTGCAAAGCAATAAACTATGAACTAGGGTTTATCTTAAACATGGTCTAAACCTAATTTGGGGACGTCCTGGGCACTTATATAGGGGTTCAGGACGACCTCAGGTCAAAAAGATACAAAAATAACCCAGAATAGATCTGGTCGAGACAGACTCGGACTCGGCCGGCCTGGGGGCCGGTCGACCGGGCCTGAGACCGGGTCAGGCCGGTTCAAACCGGACCTGGCGCCGTGTGGGAACCGGGCTACACGTCCTGGCTTACTGGACAGTGCCCGGCTAGCACAAGTATGGCGCCTGGTCGGCGCTGGGCTGGGCCGGTCTGGCGCCCGGTTGGACCGGGCCTGGGACCGGGCGCGCCGGCGTGGCGGCCGGTCTGACCGGGCCTGGCGCTGGCCTGGACTTCTTCTTCTCCCCTCACGCATGCCTCCCTCTCCTCCCTCGTGCTTTCATGGGATGTCTTCTTGTCCAGCTTCTTGGCCAGCTCCATGTCCAGCTTTACGTCCAGCTTCTTGTCTAGCTGCTTCTCTCCTCCTCGTGCGATTCTTGCTCCTTCTTCATACCTGATCATACATAAGTAATAGGACTTAGGTAGTATAAAGTTCTCATTGATCAAAGTATCACTTAGGAACAAGTTCACCTGTTGTTTAAGTAGCTTCGCACGAGCTCGTGTCATTGGTCCAATCCTGACTTCATTGGACTTGAGCTTCACAGCAGCATCGTCTTCATCTTGTAATGACGGAGGTAGTAGTGTAGTAGGGATGTCCTCATCAAACCGACTGCAGGAGTCAGAGAGTCCCCCGACCGACCGACCGCGCGCTTGGCTAGGAATCGGCCACGTACACGCCAATTGGTGGACGGTCAGCCGAGTAGTCCTGGCCATGAGTCTGTCGCGCCGAGGCGCCCCTATCTCTTCTTCCTCCTCTCTCTATCTTTCTCTCCTTTCTCCCTCACGAACTCGCGACGAGCAGCAGCTCAAGTTCTTCTCAGCCAACACCTTATTTTGCCTATATTTGAGGCCTATTTCAACCAAAATTGCACCATTTTGCTAGTAAGAGTTAGGGGAACCCCAATCTATAGATGGGTTTGTGTTTGGAGGTGATTTGGTGGTACCGTTTTGCAGCAATGGTGTTGAAGTGGTGGAGCTTGGTGTTAGTGTAAGGCTGGTTGCGTCGTGGTGGTGGTGGTGCTGCTGCTGCTGTTCGGGTGATTCCACGGCGTTTCACGGAGATCGAGGCTCCTCACGCTTCAAGGGTAAACCCTAATCCTCGCTCATTATTGTTAACTGTGTATGCTTATGCAAGCACACGGAGATAGTTAGTTAGGTTTGTGTATTTTGTGGTGGATAAGTTACGTTTTTTAGTTAGGATTGTGTATATTCCTGTAGTGGATTAGTTGTTGATGCGTACCATTTTTTTTAAGGTCAGCAATATTGTGAAGATAGTATTTTGATATGGTTTAGATAACGTACTATCAAATGAGATGGGAGTTGCTGAGTGAGTTTAAGTTTGTATCGATGGATTTGACTGCCCCAAAAACATGGATAGTGGAGCAGCTGAAGGATTGATTGACAGAATGCTTCTGACTTAATTCTGAAGTGTGCACAGTGGATGTGCATGTATTGTGGACTAAATCAACGTCAATAATTTGCTGGTATCTAAGGCTAATAGATGATACCTCTAAGTGGGTGAACTAGTTAGAAGGGTGTAAGAAGAGAGGAACTCGCCCTGTGGCCTTAGTGCTTCCCGTGGGCATGGAGGTCGCTCCTCCAGAAGGAGATTACAAATTAGGGCAGAGAAGTCAGGCACACGGTGGAGGTGATGGTTATGAGGCAGGAGAAGATGGCTATAGTGGTGATGCTGACACTACTAGGAAAAAGCTTATAGCTGCGAAAGTTATCACCGGCGCACTAAAAAAATGGTACGCCGGTGCTATTTACCCCCGACGCACCACTTATTTGGTGCGCCGGCAGTATCCTACCATTTCCCGGCGCACGTGGAGTTTTGTTCGCCAATGATATTGGAGATGCTGGTCGTGCTAGATCCAACTTGCTAGCGAGGCTACAGTGCCGGCGACCCAAAATCATGTGCGCTAGTTATAGTTGATACGCGAGGCTACAACTTTAATAAAAAAAATAAAAAAGGCAGCTCCCTGGACTACGTCCTAGTCTAGCGCCTAACCGCACACACGTCCCCATACTTCTCTGTATTCTCTCACGCGCACCACTCTGCTCTTTTTCTCTCACGCGGACAACTCTCTCTCTCTCTCTCTCTCTCTCTCTCTCTCTCTCTCTCTCTCTCTCTCTCTCTCTCTCTCTCTCTCTCTCTCTCTCTCTCAGGCGCTGCACATCTCCCGCCGCTGGCCTCGCCGGCGGCACGCCACGATCTGGAAGTGGAGACCCCCCAGGCAAGGAAGGAGGTGGCTTCCGCTCGAGCTCGACCGCATCGGGCTCGAGTTCCGTGCATCGGATCCGAGGTCGGAGGGGAGAGCTACTGTCACCGGCGGAGCCAAGTCAAAGGGGAGAGCCGTGGGCGCGGGTGGAGCCGAGGTCGGCGGGGAGAGGCTGCGTGGCGCCGTTCCGCGGGAGACGCTGGGCCCTGCGCTCCAGGCCCTTCTTGGTCCCGTCGACACCGCTCTCTCTGGTACGCGGGCACGGGCGGTGGGCGCGCTAGGGCGGCGAGCTCCGGCCGGGCGGCTGGTGCGGGCAAGGGCGGCGCTCCTTGGCTGTGTGGCCGGCGCGGGCAAGGGCGGCTCTCCTTGGCTGGGTGGCCGGCGCAGGCAAGGGTGGCGATCCCCAGCCGGGTGGCGAGCTCCGGCCTAGGGTGGACCCGATTGCGTTTTATGTTTCTTTTGAGGGTGGTTTTCGAGAATATTCTACCGGCTGTAATTTTGTATCTTACCACGATCGACCACGTGCAGCTTGCACTGCACCAAAGCATGTGGCAGGACCATCATTTTTTTAATTCCAGAAATGATTAGCGCTGGCGAACCTAGGAAGTGCGCCGGTGGTATATTAATATACTGCAGGCGCATCAACAACTGCGCCGGGGATAGCCACTTATCACCGGCCCGGTGATAGGATTTTTCTTAGTAGTGTGATGGTGACGAGGAATATGGGCACATGCAGAACTAGATGGAAGAGTAAGATACATATGGTGAAAGTCAGGCCGATGAGTCTGAGGAGGAAGATAACGGATAGGAGGTGTCTATTCCTGGAAGTTGGAATCAGGACTTTGCATCTGCAATGACAGTTGACGATGGCCATGATTTTGCCTGGGAGTATCACAAGAACGACGTCGCCAAGGGGGGCACATTTCAGTCGAGTAGACATCTACTAGAAGCAATTATTAAGTGGGCAATGTCGACAAATAGGTAGTTCAAAACAATCGTGTCATCTAGGAAATACCTGAAGATGGAATGTATGGACATTAATTATCCCGGAAGGGTGCATGGGTATGTTCCTAAGTTTAACACAACATGGAGGGTGCCCGACTTCATGTCATACACTTGTGTTATTCTAAGTATCCGCCAGGATCAGCGAAACCTTTCGTCCACTCTTTTAGCTTGATTGTTTTACTCAGATATAGTGGAGATTAGGCCATGTGAGTAAGTTCTATATACAAAAATGTTAAGAAGCATCATTTGCACAACATTTTTTATGGAAAATCTTGGAGGGCTAAGCAGAGGGTGTTGGAGATGAGGTTTGGTTGGTTCCAAGACGCTTAAAACTTTGTTGTCCGTCTCCTGAACATGGTGCAGCTGAGTAATCCAGGCACATATATAAACATGAAAGCATGTTCTTGCGAGAGTACCCAACTTACAGGGTTCTGCATCGAGTGTTCTTCTCTTTTGGTGTATGCATCGAATCTTCCAGGCATTGCCGGCCCATGTATATGTGGACGACACGTTTCTCACTGGCCGGTACAAGGGTCAAATCTTGACCGCCATTGGAGTGAACGACAACAATCAAATCGTGTCACTCACTTTTGCTTTTGTAGAGAGTGAGAACACTGAAAGTTAGTTATGGTTCTTTAGGCAGATGAAAATATTGATTGTGAAGGACAAGCCAGATGTTTGCATCCTTCATAATAGTTATAGTTATGCAAGTACACTCAATGCTATTAAGACACTGAACCAGCCTGGGAAACAAGCGTCATGGATGGACATTCAGAGCCATTGGTGCATGCGCCACCAGGGAGCCAATTTTTGCACACAATTCTTTTTTTAGAGAAAGTACGGCTCTTTATTTATAACTTAACATCAGTACATAGAGTTTGCCGGATGAAATCCGGGATTACATCATGGAAGCTCATAAAATAGAGTTCTGACAGGAACGAGCTAGCAGATGTGTGCCGCACCATTCAAACCACGAGGAATATGACGAAAAATGCATGAAGAAAAGGAGGCCGCAATTCTTTTGATGTCTGTAACCACCACACCCAGCGTCGACCGATCCAAACCTGAGTCAGCTAACCTCTGAACTACAGATAGACAGTCGGATGCCAAGATGATGCGCTGGTGACCTTCTACCTGTGCAAACTGAATCGCTCTCCTCATCGCCAAACATTCAGCAAGTTCAGGTGATGTGACTTCATTCCGATGCTCACAAAAACCTGATAAGCATCGTCCTTGAACATCCAGAATCACCGCACCCATACCCATCCGTCGAGAAGTCGCAAAGATGGCAGCATCAACATTTATCAGTATAGTGCCGGCTGGCGGTGGAGTCCATCTTATAGGTGATGTAACTGACCCACACCGAGCAACACGGGGCTGATTGACACAGTGCTCGAGTACCATGTCCACATAGGCTCACGTCTTCTCAACAATTCGCTTCAGATGTAAAAAGCCTTCATCATTTCTTGCACCGTTTCTCGCCTCCCAAATGTGCCAGATTGTTATGGTTAAGAGACTTATGAATCTCTTTAAAAAACTATGCATCCAGACTATGAGTGGAAGTACAGTTTTCTCTGGCTCAATTTTCAGGAGTTCAGTAAGTA
The DNA here is from genome assembly GCF_022539505.1 of Lolium rigidum. Taxonomy (NCBI): domain Eukaryota; kingdom Viridiplantae; phylum Streptophyta; class Magnoliopsida; order Poales; family Poaceae; genus Lolium; species Lolium rigidum. Next base: position 74,638,547 of record NC_061511.1, on the reverse strand, counting down.
GCAAGTTGTGCAGAGGAAAGCTGCGCCGAGATGCAATGGTAGCAGCACATATGCAGGCAGTTGCTGCACAAATGGCAACATGAGTAGCACCCATTGATGAGGAACCTCAAGGTCTTTGCGACTTGCTGATGGCTCCCAAATGCAGGAGATTAATTGTAATAATTTTCAATAAGAAAGGTTGTCAAAACCACGAGGAGCTGAAGGTATTGATTAGCAGATTTGACAAGTAAACAGTAATAAAAATGCAGCAGTTTTGGTATTTTAGGTGTATAGTTTGCAATAAAATAAAGTGCGGAAAGTAAATAGCAATATGCAAATGCTCTCAATGAGATCCTCTATGCAGCAAGAGGACAAACTCAAGTGTGTGTGGGTGTGCTTATATGAGATAAGTGTTCCCGAGGACGGAATCGATTTACTAGCATTAGAGTTCTACACAATATGGTAAATATTTTGTCAAGTTTGACTCCCTTAGGAGCGGAGCCTAAATTAGGTGTAGCCATAGATATGAGAAAATGCACCCCTTATAACGGGTCTTAGAGCCATTCTTATGTGCAAGTATAGGAATCATTATAATACATAAATGTCCCACCATAGCAATTAGATCATTGGTCCCCAGCATAAACTCCTCTAATGCAACTCAAAGTATTGGAAGAAAACGGTTTATGTCATTTATCCCTTCCAACACTCATTAATTACAAGTGTAATCCTATGATCTCATATAGGTAAGTTATATGCAGTTGACGTTCGGATAAAAACATCATAGAACAACTAAAAGATAAAAAAAACTTAACCAAATACTCATTGCACATCATATAGATTTATAGTCAGATCATCCTATGCCCTCGGAAACATGGGGAACTACTCACAAGTGTCAAACATGTTATGGACCAGAGGAATAATGATTACAACACAATCTGAAATTATAATATCTCCACCAAATAATGACAAAGTACCAATCACAAACATGCAAGTAGCCCTTAAAACAATATCCTTGGTTTAATCAAACACAAACTATGAGGGGGTGAAGTTGATCTTGTAGATGGTGATGGTGGTGAGATGATGCTCATGGAGATATTGATGGAGTTGCCTCCTCCTACATCAAGGAGGAGTGGTGATGACGATGGCGTCAATTCCACCTTCACCGGAGGCATCGGAGCGGCAAGATCTGCACTCTCCCGCAGTAGGAGGGAACTTTCGCCTCTGACACTGCCTCGATAAATCTCGGTAAAATATGACTTAGTTTTTTTGGCGAAACGGAGGCGTATGTTTGAAGGGGGGCCCAAGGCGACGCTCGAGGGCGAAAAGAGCATAGGAGGCGCGCCCAGGCAGGGGCGCGCTACCTGGCCTCCTTTTCCCCTTGTGGTTCCCTCGCGTGATTCATTGGCCCATAGTGCTTCTCCTGGTGAAAACGGATCAAGTATTTTCTTTTGATTTTTAGGTGTCCAGAAGATCCCTGAAACAATAAAATATGAAAAAGAAGGTTTTCTGCCACCCAGAAATTAAATACTAATGAAAGCGACTTTATAGGAAAGTGCCGAAAATTAACATATATATAATAATATTGATGATGTAAAATGCACGTATCACTTGCCTAGATTTGACCTCCTCAATTAAAGAGCGGTGATCTGGGAGCCGTACACTAAAGAAGCCGTAGAGGCAAGATACCCTGGCGGGATCTCTATCCTCTGCGATAAAGATTCCGTGTACTGGTTTACACAGGCCAAGATCATGTTCGATGTTTCCATGGAGAACATGTTGGTCTTCGCTAGTCGGTCGTTCCTCCGCCATCGACCGCACCTCTGACAAAACATGTCCACAAGTTAGTTTACCTACTGTTCATCAATAATCATACTTATGCACAAGTTGGGTTGTCTAACACAAACTTCAATTTCAGTTATAACAGGAGGGGTACTAGCAAGTCAGGCCATATAGTGCGACAGCAGGAGTCTGGCCACATCATGAGCAGTTTGATCTATAGTAGATTTCAACAAACATTTGCAGTACATGATGGCAACATGACTGAGCATCATCAAGACCTTTGACCCAGATGAGTTTGCTCTGCCAACTACAGAGGATATGTATCCGAGTTGGTCCGAGCATTTACATATTGGATGATACATACCACCATGATTTTGCAGGCTCGGACAGCCGATCTTCAGGCAGACCTCAGTAGATACTCGTGTTCCCTATCCACGGGGTCTCTTCTGCCGCGGGAGTAGCAATTGTCCTGGGTGAGGCGTTTGGAGATGTCGCTCAGCACCGTGCATCAGAGATGCCCCCGTGCCCCTCCATGCAGCAAAGAACGGCGTCCGCAGGCTTCTCTTCCTCCTTACTTTTCTCGTTCACCTCACGGTTTCGATCTTGCTTCACCCTTAATTTTTTTATATGTCTCTCCCTCTCTGCTTTATCATTAGCAACAGCTTGTTCCTAGTGCTACTCCTCAAAGAACCTTGCCCATGCACGCCTATTTTTTCCTCAACCTCACGATGCGTCCAATCTGGCTGCTCCATGTCTATCCGGTGAAACCACTTGCACAGGGACGGGAGAGACTGGAACAGAAACAATAACATTAATCCAGAAAAATATAGATGTAGAAATATGCCTAATCATCATTCGGTTAGATCATACCGGCGGCCTCGTGGATGACAAAGATGAAACTGAGAGTGGATCATGATCATAGTTCGCACACATGAAAACTTTCATGCCGAACCTATCAAAGGAATCCTCCACCTGCTTCACCTTCGCAAGACGGCCGCACCAACACCACTCCGCTCTCACATCGGGGCAAACTTGCATCCTTCTTCTTCATTAGCCTAAAATCTTGGTTTGTTTTGGGGGAAATATCGCCCCAGCTTCTGCATCCAAAGGATGCACACTGCTTTTTTTATTAGATTATTCACGAAACCTTACAAGAAACAATACAAAAGATCAATCTCGAAGCAACCTTACTATACCTATAGTGGGATGAAGAGGGTGAAAATACACCAACTCACATCATCCAAAACTAAATGCCTTCCCAAAACGCTCAATAGCAGGTGAGAAACACATCCAGTCAAGCAGACTCTCAGCGCACGCCAACGCACACGCCACAGGAGGTGCTCCCGCCATCTTCCTCGACTCCATCTTCAAGAGAGATCATCACATTAACCTTGCAAGACCTGCCGTCGATGCCACCATGACGCCAGACAGCTCCACCATCCTGCACGTATACATCATCCCTGCACATCGTCGTCGATACCTGCGCACAGACCATGCCACCGAGACTCGGCGTCATCAATGTGGTAGATGAACACCACTCCACCGAAATCCGCCAACATCCGGCAGCTGCTCCAAAACGATGCCCCAAGAGGTAGAAACGACGCAGGCGCGCCACCCATCATCCGATCCGGAGACCCGGACCTAGGGTTTCCCCGGAGCAGCACGGGTGAAAAACCGCAGATCTGCGACGACGATGCCTTCAAGAAGGTAGCGGCGCGACACGTGCCGCGCATCGTCCGCCAACCGAGGCTCGGAGCACGGCTCACCCGGCAGCCGCGCATCCCCCACTCTCCGAGTGTAGTGCCAAGACGGGCAAAGATGATGCCTTCGACAAGGTAACGACGTCGACCGACGCCGCCATCATCCGCGAAGACCGAGGTCGAGGCTCAGTTTTCACCAGCCGCCATGACACCCCGGACTAGATCACCATTGCCGAAAACCTGTGTGAGATCCCATGATCCCCCACATAGGACTACCAGCCTGGCCGATGATACGTCTCCGACGTATCGATAATTTCTTATGTTCCATGCCACATTATTGATGATATCTACATGTTTTATGCACACTTTATGTCATATTCGTGCATTTTCTGGAACTAACCTATTAACAAGATGCCGAAGTGCCAGTTTGCTGTTTTCTCGCTGTTTTTGGTTTCAGTAAATCCTAGTAACGAAATATTCTCGTAATTGGACGAAATCAACGCCCAGGTTCCTATTTTTCCCGAAGCATCCAGAACACCCGAGAACCGCCAGAGGGGGCCACGGGCCCACCAGACCACTAGGCGCGGCGCTGGCCAGGCGGCCGCGCCGCCCTATGAGTGTCGGCGCCCCTTCGACCTCTCCGACGCCGCCTCTTCGCCTATATAAAGCCCCCGGACCTAAAACCTCGATACGAAAAGCCACGGTACGAGAAACCTTCCGCAGCCGCCGCCATCGCGAAGCCAAGATCCGGGGGACAGGAGTCTCTGTTCCGGCACGCCGCCGGACGGGGAAGTGCCCTCGGAAGGCTCCTCCATCGACACCACCGCCATCTCCATCAACGCTGCTCGCTCTCCCATGAGGAGGGAGTAGTTCTCCATCGAGGCTCGGGGCTGTACCGGTAGCTATGTGGTTCATCTCTCTCCTATGTACTTCAATACAATAATCTCATGAGCTGCCTTACATGATTGAGATTCATATGATGATGCTTGTAATCTAGATGTCATTATGCTAGTCAAGTGGGTTTTACTTATGTGATCTCCGGAGACTCCTTGTCCCACGTGTGTAAAGGTGACAGTACTGTGTGCACCGTGTGGGTCTCTTAGGCTATATTTCATGTAATACTTATTCACCGTTATGAATGGCATAGTGAAGTGCTTATTTATATCTCTTTATGATTGCAATGTGTTTTGTATCACAATTTATCCATGTGCTACTCTAGTGATGTTATTAAAGTAGTTTTATTCCTCCTGCACGTGTGTAATGGTGACAGTGTGTGCATCCGTGTTAGTACTTGGCGTAGGCTATGATTATGATCTCTTGTAGATTATGAAGTTAACTATTGCTATGATGGTATTGATGTGATCTATTCCTCCTACATAGTGTGAAGGTGACAGTGTGCATGCTATGTTAGTACTTGGTTTAGTCGTGTTGATCTGTCATGCACTCTAAGGTTATTTAAATATGAACATTGAATTGTGGAGCTTGTTAACTCCGGCATTGAGGGTTCGTGTAATCCTACGCAATGTGTTCATCATCCAACAAGAGAGTGTAGAGTATGCATTTATCTATTCTGTTATGTGATCAATGTTGAGAGTGTCCACTAGTGAAAGTCTAATCCCTAGGCCTTGTTCCTAAATATCGCTATCGCCGCTTGTTTACCGTTTTACCGCATGCTTTACTTCCGCTAACATTACTACCATCAATTACACGCCTAGCGAAGCACTTTTCTCGGCGCCGTACTACTGCTCATATTCATTCATACCACCTGTATTTCACTATCTCTTCGCCGAACTAGTGCACCTATTAGGTGTGTTGGGGACACAAGAGACTTCTTGCTTTGTGGTTGCAGTGGTTGCATGAGAGGGATATCTTTGACCTCTTCCTCCCCGAGTTCGATAAACCTTGGGTGATCCACTTAAGGGAAACTTGCCGTTGTTCTACAAACCTCCGCTCTTGGAGGCCCAACACTCGTCTACAAGAATAGAAGCTCCCGTAGACATCAAGCTATTTTCCGGCGCCGTTGCCGGGAGGAAAGGTAAAAGGTACTCACACTCCGGATCTCGGCTACTAAGCTATTTTCTCGCCGTTGTATGTGTGCTCAAGCTATTTCCTTTAGATCCTGCAATTGCATCTTTTTGTTTCTTGTTTACACTAGTTAGGCATAATGGACAACAATGAGCTTCTTATTCTATTTCCTGATTTAAGACATGGATGGTTTGATGCGAAAATTAAAAACCTATGGAATCTTATTTGCATGCGTAGTATTAGTATGAACGCTTTGAACACCATTGTTGATAATGATATAGAAAGTTCTAAGCTTGGGGAAGCTGGTTTGATGAGCATGATCTTTTTAGTCCCCCAAGCATTGAGGAGAAAATTTTCTTTGATGATACTTTGCCTCCTATTTATGATGATTATAATGATAGTGGTCTTTTGGTGCCACCTACTATGGAGAGTAAATTTTGTTGTGATTATACTATGCCTCCTATACTTGATGATGAGAATAATAATGATAGCTACTTTGTTGAATTTGCTCCCACTACAACTAATAAAATTGATTATGCTTATGTGGAGAGTAATAATTTTATGCATGAGACTCATGATAAGAATGCTTTATGTGATAGTTATATTGTTGAGTTTGCTCATGATGCTACTGAAAGTTATTATGAGAGAGGAAAATATGGTTGTAGAAATTTTCATGTTACTAAAATGCCTCTCTATGTGCTGAAATTTTTGAAGCTACACTTGTTTTATCTTCCTATGCTTGTTACTTTGCTCTTCATGAACTTGTTTATTTACAAGATTCCTATGCATAGGAAGCATGTTAGACTTAAATTTGTTTTGAATTTGCTTCTTGATGCTCTCTTTTGCTTCAACTACTATTTCTTGCGAGTGCATCATTAAAACTCGCTGAGCCCATCTTAATGGCTATAAAGAAAGAACTTCTTGGGAGATAACCCATGTGTTTATTTTGCTACAGTACTTTTATTTTATATTTGTGTCTTGGAAGTTGTTTACTACCGTAGCAACCTCTCCTTATCTTAGTTTTGTTGCATTTGTTGTGCCAAGTAAAGTCTTTGATAGTAAGGTTCATACTAGATTTGGATTACTGCGCAGTAACAGCATTTCTTTTGCTGTCACGAATCTGGGCCTAATTCTCTGTAGGTAACTCAGAAAATTATGCCAATTTACGTGAGTGATCCTCAGATATGTACGCAACTTTCATTCAATTTGAGCATTTTCATTTGAGCAAGTCTGGTGCCTCAATAAAATCCATCTTTACGGACTGTTCTGCTTTTGACAGATTCTGCCTTTTATTTCGCATTGCCTCTTTTGCTATGTTGGATGAATTTCTTTGTTCCATTAATGTCCAAGTAGCTTTATGCAATGTCCAGAGTGTTAAGAATGATTGTGTCACCTCTGAACATGTTAATTTTTATTGTGCACTAACCCTCTAATGAGTTGTTTCGAGTTTGGTGTGGAGGAAGTTTTCAAGGGTCAAGAGAGGAGGATGATATACTATGATCAAGGAGAGTGAAAGCTCTAAGCTTGGGGATGCCCGTGGTTCACCCTCGCATATTCTAAGAAGACTCAAGCATCTAAGCTTGGGGATGCCCAAGGCATCCCCTTCTTCATCGACAACATTATCGAGTTCCTCTCCTGAAACTATATTTTTATTCGGTCACATCTTATGTACTTTACTTGGAGCGTCTGTGTTGTTTTTGTTTTTGTTTTTGTTTGAATAAAATGCTTGTGTGGGAGAGAGACACGCTCCGTTGGTTCATATGAACACATGTGTTCTTAGCTTTTAATTTTCATGGCGAAGGTTGAAACTGCTTCGTTAATTGTTATATGGTTGGAAACGGAAAATGCTACATGTAGTAATTGGTAAAATGTCTTGGATAATTTGATACTTGGCAATTGTTGTGCTCATGTTTAAGCTCTTGCATCATATACTTTGCACCTATTAATGAAGAAATACATAGAGCTTGCTAAAATTTGGTTTGCATAATTGGTCTCTCTAAAGTCTAGATAATTTCTAGTATTGAGTTTGAACAACAAGGAAGACGGTGTAGAGTCTTATAATGTTTACAATATGTCTTTTATGTGAGTTTTGCTGCACCGGTTCATCCTTGTGTTTGTTTCAAATAACCTTGCTAGCCTAAACCTTGTATCGAGAGGGAATACTTCTCATGCATCCAAAATCCTTGAGCCAACCACTATGCCATTTGTGTCCACCATACCTACCTACTACATGGTATTTCTCCGCCATTCCAAAGTAAATTGCTTGAGTGCTACCTTTAAATAATTCAAAATTTATCACCTCTGATTTGTGTCAATGTTTTATAGCTCATGAGGAAGTATGTGGTGTTTTATCTTTCGATCTTGTCATTTACTTCTGATGTACTTTCACAATGGACTAGTGGCTTCATCCGCTTATCCAATAATTTTGCAAAAAGAGCTGGCAATGGGGTTCCCAGCCTCAATTAATTAACTTTCATTAATAATTCTCTTCACATGTTTTGCTCTGATTCATCAGTAAGCAACTTAATTTTGCAAATAGACACTCCTCCATGGTATGTGAATGTTGGAAGGCACCCGAGGATTCGGTTAGCCATGGCTTGTGTAAGCAAAAGGTTGGGAGGAGTGTCATCCATAAATAATGAAACTAAAGTTACATGTGTAAACAAAAGAGAAGAGGGATGATCTACCTTGTCTGGTAGAGATAACGTCCTTCATGGGAGCCGCTCTTGAAAGTCTGGTTGATAAGGTAGTTAGAGTGCCCACTGCCATTCGTTGACAACAACAAACACCTCTCAAAATTTTACTTTTATGCTCTCTTTATGTTTTCAAAATCAAAGCTCTAGCACAAATATAGCAATCGATGCTTTCCTCTTTGAAGGACCATTCTTTTACTTTTATGTTGAGTCAGCTCACCTATTTCTCTCCACCTCAAGAAGCAAACACTTGTGTGAACTGTGCATTGATTCCTACATACTTGCATATTGCACTTGTTATATTGCTTTGCATTGACAAACTATCCATTGAGATATACATGTTACAAGTTGAAAGCAACCGCTGAAACTTAATCTTCCATTGTGTTGCTTCAATGCCTTTACTTTGAATTTATTGCTTTATGAGTTAACTCTTATGCAAGACTTATTGATGCTTGTCTTGAAAGTACTATTCATGAAAAGTCTTTGCTTTATGATTCATTTGTTTACTCATGTCATTACCATTGTTTTGATCGCTGCATTCATTACATATGTTTACAATAGTATGATCAAGGTTATGATGGCATGTCACTCTGCAAATTATCTTTGTTATCGTTTACCTCGCTCGGGACGAGCAGTAACTAAGCTTGGGGATGCTGATACGTCTCCGACGTATCGATAATTTCTTATGTTCCATGCCACATTATTGATGATATCTACATGTTTTATGCACACTTTATGTCATATTTATGCATTTTCCTGGAACTAACCTATTAACGAGATGCCGAAGTGCCGCTTCGTTTGCTCGCTGTTTTTGGTTTCGTAAATCCTAGTAACGGAAATATTCTCGGAATTGGACGAAATCAACGCCCAGTGTTCCTATTTTGCCCGGAAGCATCCGGAACACCCGAGAACCGCGCAGAGGGGGCCACAGGGCCCACGAACCATAGGGCGGCGCGGCCAGGGGCCCGGCCGCGCCCCCTATGGTGTCGGCGCCCCTTCGACCTTCTGACGCCGCCTCTTCGCCTATATAAAGCCCCTGGACCTAAAACCTCGAGACGGAAAAGCCACGGTACGAGAAACCTTCCGTAGCCGCCGCCATCGCGAAGCCAAGATCCGGGGGACAGGAGTCTCCGTTCCGGCACGCCGCCGGGACGGGGAAGTGCCCCCGAAGGCTCCTCCATCGACACCACCGCCATCTCCATCAACGCTGTTGTCTCCCATGAGGAGGGAGTAGTTCTCCATCGAGGCTCGGGGCTGTACCGGTAGCTATGTGGTTCATCTCTCTCCTATGTACTTCAATACAATAATCTCATGAGCTGCCTTACATGATTGAGATTCATATGATGATGCTTGTAATCTAGATGTCATTATGCTAGTCAAGTGGGTTTTACTTATGTGATCTCCGGAGACTCCTTGTCCCACGTGTGTAAAGGTGACACAGTGTGTGCACCGTGTGGGTCTCTTAGGCTATATTTCACGTAATACTTATTCACCGTTATGAATGGCGTAGTGAAGTGCTTATTTATATCTCTTTATGATTGCAATGTGTTTTGTATCACAATTTATCTATGTGCTACTCTAGTGATGTTATTAAAGTAGTTTTATTCCTCCCGCACGGTGTAATGGTGACAAGTGTGTGCATCCGTGTTAGTACTTGGCGTAGGCTATGATTATGATCTCTTGTAGATTATGAAGTTAACTATTGCTATGATGGTATTGATGTGATCTATTCCTCCTACATAGTGTGAAGGTGACAAAGTGTGCATGCTATGTTAGTACTTGGTTTAGTTGTGTTGATCTTGTCATGCACTCTAAGGTTATTTAAATATGAACATTGAATTGTGGAGCTTGTTAACTCCGGCATTGAGGGTTCGTGTAATCCTACGCAATGTGTTCATCATCCAACAAGAGAGTGTAGAGTATGCATTTATCTATTCTCGTTATGTGATCAATGTTGAGAGTGTCCACTAGTGAAAGTGTAATCCCTAGGCCTTGTTCCTAAATATCGCTATCGCCGTTTGTTTATCGTTTATCGCATCTTTACTTCCTGCAATATTACTACCATCAACCGCACGCTAGCAAGCACTTTTCTCGCGCCGTTACTACTGCTCATATTCATTCATACCACTTGTATTTCACTATCTCTTCGCCGAACTAGTGCACCTATTAGGTGTGTTGGGGACACAAGAGACTTCTTGCTTTGTGGTTGCAGGGTTGCATGAGAGGGATATCTTTGACCTCTTCCTCCCTGAGATCGATAAACCTTGGGTGATCCACTTAAGGGAAACTTGCTGCTGTTCTACAAACCTCTGCTCTTGGAGGCCCAACACTATCTACAAGAATAGAAGCTCCCGTAGACATCAGCCGACCACCTCCGACGAAGAAGATGACCACCACCACCATGCCCGGGGCTGCTGCCCCAGGTTTCCTCATGACGCGAGGGATGCCCACGAACGCCTCCCTGTCGAGGAGGTAGAGCCACGACAGGCAGATCAGCGCCCGCCCCGGCCCAAACGGACCAAGATTGGACCCGATCCTCGCCGCCGCCGCCCGCCGCCTGCAGATCGACGCCATAGCCGTCGCCTCCCTGCGCCGCCGCATCAAGGAGAGGCCGGGCGGACGCCGCCACCGTGCCCTCCAGGTCGTGGGGGCGAGAGGATAGGTCGCCGCCGCCGCCACGCCGCAGGGCTTTGCCCGGCAGCGCTCCCGGCGACGGCGGCGGGGGAGGAGGGCGCCTAGGGAGAAGAGACGGCAGCGGGGGAGGAGGGGCCCGGCGCGGCGCGGCGCCGCCGGCGCGGGGGGGGGGGGAGGAGGGTTAGGTCGGGCGCGGGAAAAATCTTGGTTTGTGCAGGCACACTTATGGTAGCTAAGGGTGAGCCGGAAGGAAGAGGACAGGTAGACGCACTTGTGGAGTAAAGAGTGTCGATGCCTCATGTTATAGAAAAAACAGCGAGAAGGTGGCAGAAAAATATGACGGGAGAGAGTGGAAGGAGAATATGGCGGGAGAGAGGTGGCGAGAAAAAGTTTGTCGAGGGAGGTGGGAGAGAATGGAGGGAAAACGAATGCCAGACAATCATCAGAACAAGGCGGTGCTGTTATCATGCAAATGGTGGCCTAGCAGGCCGATCGGCGGCCAGCCAGCCGATGGTGAAAATTTTTTGACGCGCCGCCAGGGACCAGACGGCCGACGGCCTGATGGGAAATCAACCGGCCGAATCGGCCTCTAGAACCAGATTGACTCACATATTCGATTTTTTTTAAAATGCGTAATATTCCGGGAAATTATTAAACAATTCGTATTATTTAAAAAATCGCCTAATATTAGGGGAGCTACGCTTCTGGCCCAATTAAGCAAGTGTATCTATAATCCTCCATCTATTTTATTAAATCTCTATCAGCTGGGTTGTATGATCGATTTCGTTAGTAAGAGCATCTCCATCGACGTGTCCTAAATAGGCGTCGGTAGTAGCGTTGGCAATTGGAAACGCCGACACAAGGCCCCTAGGTATAGAGACGTCGGGTCCCACACCGGCAACCCCAATATGGCCAGTCCCATACTGTGGTTTCCAGCAAACGACCAAATATAGTTAATTCATGACTTGCAACATTTTGCGATGGTGGAACCTTGGATATGTGGATAATCTCTTAATCACCAGATGTCCAAGCAGTCTAGATATCACCTGGTTTTTCAAAGGTTAAAATTCAGTTTTCCAGTCCGATACATCTTTCGTGAGAATGTTGTAGTTCATCTATTTTAGCAAATCCTAAGCAGCTGGCCTAGTCAGAGCCAATTGGCCCGGTCTAGGATGAGCCGCGCGTTCCGCCCCTACACCTCTGAATCTTCAGAGGAGATTTATGCCTTCAATAAGTTTGACCAAACAAAAAATATACCAAGGGAGAATCGCTAGTTCTGGCTAAATATGGTTCCACACATGGGCACAAGCATTTGATGCATGAGCGTGCAATCATTTGACACAGCGCAATATTTTTCGGTATTTTCTAACTCTCAACATCGCATAATAAGGATATATGCACAAAGAGATCACACCTAGTCTCTGCATAACGAGATGCACACATTGCTTACAGAGCCACACAAAAATTGTAACATAGGAAGGACAAAAAGTCTAGTCCATCTTAGAGGTACCAATGACTGAAACCTGAGCTTCAATGCAGCATTTTGTTTTCACCAAATAACCAAGTGATGGGTCCTTGAAATCTTCTAGCGTTTTGAACCTGCGGAATCCTCATGTGGGATAATTCTTTGAGAATTCGCATCGACCTATAGTTCCCAAAAAAAAAAAAGTGTCAACAAGTGTGATGATAATAATTTAGCATCTGAACACTGGTTCATTGGGTCAAAAAGTCTGCTAAGGTGTGAACCTTTTCCTTTTTCTCCATTGTTGTCTCCAGTTTCCAGTTTTTTTATGCATATGCTGAATTGCACTTTTGGAGCAAAGAGTGTTGATGCCTCATTTTATAGAAAAAACGACGAGAAGGTGGCAGAAAAATATGACGGGAGAGAGTGGCGGGAGAATATGGTGGGAGAGAGGTGGCGAGAAAAAGTTTGTCGAGGGAGGTGGGAGAGAATGGAGGGAAAAATAATGCTAGACAATCATCAGAACAAGGCGGTGTTGTGATCATGCAAATGGTTGGGGCCTAGCAGGCCGATCGGCAGCCAGCCAGCCGATGGTGACAAATTTCTGACGCGCCGCCAGGGACCAGACCAGCCGACGACCGGATGGGCAATCAACCAGCCGAATCGGCCTCTAGAACCAGATTGACTCACATATTCAAAAATTTGTGAAAATGCGTAATATTCCGGAAAATTATTAAAAAAATCGTATTATTTAGAAAAAATCGCCTGATATTAGGGGAGCTGCGCTTCTATCCCAATTAAGCAAGTGTATCTATAATCCTCCATCCACTGCTATTTTATTAAATCTCTGTCGGCTGTGTTGTATGATCGATTTTGTTAGTAAGAGCATCTCCATCGACGTGTCCTAAATAGGCGTCGGTAGTAGCGCTGGCATAACGCTATTGGAAACGCCGACACAAGGCCCCTAGGTATAGAGATGTCGGGTTCTACACTGGCAACCCCAATATGGCCAGTCCCATACTGCGGTTTCCGCAAACAAACCAAATATAGCTAATTCATGACTTGCAACATTTTGCGATGGTGGAACCTTGGATATGTTGATAATCCCTTAATCACCAGATGTCCCATCAGTCTAGATGTCACCTGGTTTCTTAAAGGTTAAAATTCAGTTTTTCAGTCCGATACATCGTTCGTGAGCAGCTGGCCTAGTCGGAGCCAATTGGCCCGGTCTAGGATGAGCGGCACGTTCCGCCCCTACACCTCTGAATCTTCAGAGAAGATTTATGCCTTCAATAAGTTTCTCCAAACAAAAAATATATACTAAGGGAGAATCGCTAGTTCTGGCTAAATATGGTTCCACACATGGGCACACGCATTTGATGCATGAGCGCGCAATCATTTGACACGGCGCAATATTTTTCGGTATTTTCTAACTCTCAACATCGCATAATAAGGATATATGCACAAAGAGATCACACCTAGTCGAGCCACACAAAAATTGTAACATAGGAAGGACAAATAGTCTAGTCCATCTTGGAGGTACCAATGACTGCAACCTGAGCTTCAATGCAGCACTTTGTTTTCACCAAATAACCAATTGATGGGTCCTTGAAATCTTCTAGCGTTTTGAACCTGCGGAATCCCCATGTGGGATGATTCTTTGAGAATTCGCATCGACCTATAGTTCCCAAAAAAAAGTGTCAACAAGTGTGATGATAATAATTTAGCATCTGAACACTGGTTCATTGGGTCAAAAAGTCTGCTAAGGTGTGAACCTTTTCCTTTTTCTTCATTGTTGTCTCCAGTTTCCAGTTTTTTGATGCATATGCTGAATTGTACAAGGTTTGCGGAGTTCTGATGTAGTGTATCCGGCACCTTCATGGTCAGGAACAAGGAGATGTAGGTCCCATTCTCATTGGATGGGTTGATAGTGATGAACCTGAAAATAGGATAGCATCACACAGTTTTACTGCATCATTGACAAAAAGAGGTAGAACTGCAACGATCTTCGGTGCTAACTTTGGAAAAAGCATGAGAGCCTTTACGTTCAAATGTGAATTCAGTAAATTGAAGCCGGTACCATTTGTGTCCACAGAGCTCAAACTCAGGAGAGTAGCTCGGGCCCTTCAGCGCGAAGAAGTCCTCAATGTTCCACGTGTAGACTTGCGGGGCATTGCAAACGCTGTTAATCTTCAACACCTCTGACTTATGATTAGCTTTAGCAGCTACAACTTTGATCAGCTCAACACCGAAAACACATGTGTTGTTGACGAGGAATCCAGAGGAATTGTCCTTGAGCGCTGCGAGAGGAACTATGCATGGGGTCCCGCAGCACCTGCTTGCAATCTCAAAAACCTGGCTTGCTGCAAATGAAATATTCAAATGTAAGGGAGAAACAAGAAATTTGCCTTCTGCTTTTTAAGAGAGCTATAGTAATGTTGTTCTGTCTTTTGAAACAGGTTAAAAGTTACAACAGGTCGTACGGAGTATCAATCTAGTAGCTGACTAGGAAATTTAGTAAGGTACCTGGTTGCTGTTGATGGTGCTTTCCATACAACTGGTCATATATCCGGAACCTGAAAGTTGCCTCCACGACCCTGTTAGGTCCCACAGATGCCACGGACAGCGCAAGTACAATAGAAACATGTTCCTCTTCGTCGCCGCTCTTTGTGTCCCTCGGGTTTAATCTCAGATACCTGTGATTCAAAATCAAGAGAAAGGTCATGCATGTTGTAACTTAATTTGTGTAATAAGGATGTCTGCATCATTTCAATGCAGAGATCGACCAGGGCTAAGCTCTCTCATAAATAAAAAGGTCAAGCGAAAGGAATACACAAGAGAGGAGCAAGAATGAATTTTGTTCGTAAGAATAGCTGAAAAAGATATAGTAGCATGTTACTTTTACCATCTAAGCCCGCTGATCTCAAACATCCTGGAGGTTGTCCATCCATTACCCCTATCAAGAAGGGAGGAGAAATTATCGATCCTCCACTTGAAGGTTGTCTGCGCCGCCTCGTCGGAAACCTGGTTTGATCCTTCTTCCGCGTGCGAAGGTGCCACGTCAGATCTCTTGTTTGATCCTCCTGCAGCAGGGGCTCAAATTGTTGTCACACAGAGTTGCCCTATAAGAAAAGGCAAAGAGAAGCTCAAAAAGAAATACTTACTGCAGCCAGCAGTAATAGACGAGTTGCCCATAGCGCTTGCACTTCCTCCCCACACGAATCCTCTGCAATCGAAATCAATCACTGCACCTCTCGCGGACGCAGTGTCTTCCTCCTGGATCGATGGGTGGTGTGGTGCCTTGCCCCGAGCAGCCACAAGGAGGGAGGGTCTTATGGGGGCGTAGGAGACTCTTGCATATAGACCTAATTAATAACGTACACGAACTAGAACCTTTTCATCTTACATTACATTCCTAAAATATAGGGTACTTTCCCCATGTAGGAACTAGGAAGGCGACGCACTGCAAGGGAAAACCCTCCAAAAACAATAGCCACCGCTCCTCCCTGGACTCTCCTCCGATGCCGTCAGATGTCGAAGTCGATGATCCTCCGCTTTGGCACACTGGCCTGGAGGAAGAACGAGCTAAGGTACCTGGAAAGCACCAAAGCATGGAGTGGCCGTCTCTTCGGCCAAGGATCACATCGGCAAGCTTTGGCCTCTGGATGAACTCCAAAGAACAGCTTCAAAAACGACACAAAGAGCTCCAGATCCTGGCTTGCCGCCCCTTCTACCGCCACCGTGACGGCCAGACCGAGCAATATCACCAGCACAGAGAGCTCTACCAGCTCTAGCCATGTATCCACTTCCAAGATACTTTGCTCCACCCACCATGGACGCAGCAGAATAGACATGGAGCACATGGCCGGCATCGATTTTATTGGAAAGAAATTGGGGGAGGGGATATGGAGCAACGGCAGACGAATCATACCATCGCCATGGATCTGGCAGTGCAGTGAAGGCATAAGTCCCTCCACCTTCAATCCCACATCTCCTCTTCTCATTGTCATCACCATGATCCAGAGTAAGAGAAAGATATGAAAAGTCAGAGGAGAAACCGGATCCAAATGGAGCCATGATCCATATTTTGCTTTACTGCCTGAGTGGGATGCATCTAGCAGTTTGGGGTCTTGTTCTTGTCATTAGTTTTAACGCGAAACCTCTTTCACTCAGGCATCCTTCTTCAGTTCTTCTCTTTCACTGGCCGGATTCCCACTGCAGGCTAAACCCACTTCGACCCCCTTGCCTTGTTGGTCTCGCTACTGAATTGCAGCGGTAGGGGAGGGACGGTTTGGAGTGTGCATTCATCATCATGCCAGGTCTTGTTTCATTTGAGAATCGATCAGCACATGTGTTCATTGTTGCTTCAGACAGTCGTAGTCACAGCAGTTGGCGACATTGACGTCAAAGGTTTCCCTTGCTCGGACTTGAAGATAAATCTGCAAACGATATTCTACTGCCGACATTTAGTTCTACCTAAAGCATCCCCAACATGAAACAGATCATCATACATGGCAACGTCATCAGAGGATTCTCTTGCTCAGACTTAAGAGATAAATCCGCAAACAGTATTCTAGTGCTGATATTTAGTTCTACCTAAAGCATCTCCCACATGAAGCAGATCATAATACATGTCAACGTCATCAGGTTTAGACTCCTTGTACGTTCAGCACAAGCAAACGACTAAATACCCAGAGGCAGAATAGCAATTCAAGTTAAATACAGGCACACAAATGAGCATATGCGGAGGACGAGTAATCTAGCTACTCTATCTTAGAGGAACCAATGACCGCAATCTGAGCTTCAATGCAGCACTTCTTCTTCAAGAGAAAACCATTTGACGAGTCCTTGAAATCTTCAAGCGATATGAACTTGGGCCATCCCCAACTGGGTGAATTCTTTGAGAATTGGCACCGGCCTAAACAGAAAAACAACGCATCAATAAGGAAATTTGAATGATAATACTTCAAGTAGCATTCTGCTCAAGAACAAACCTGATAATTTCCGGTGCTTTCCAGTTTCCTGGTCTTTGATGCTTATGCTAAGTTCTACCAGGTTTCCAGAGTTCTCATGGAGAGTATCCGACACCTTCATGCCCAGGTACAAGGAAAGGTAGTTCCCACTCTTATCTTGTCCAGATGGATGGATAGTGATGAACCTGGAAATCGGAGAACATCACTAAGTTTAGTCCAGCATTGATAAGAAGGGTCAAACACTAGCAGTCCTTTATTTTTCATTTTAACGTAACAAAAGCATGACAGCCTTTCAATCTGAATTCAGCTAAGAAATCCAGTAGTTAAGAATCAACATTATCTGTAATGTTACCATTTGTGTCCACAAAGCTCAAACACTGGAGAGATGCTCAGGTTCTTCAACAAGAAGAAATCATCAATGTTCCAGCTGTAGACTTGGGGGTCACTGCAGATGTTGTTAATCTTCTGAACAAACAGCGTCTCTGACACATCTTTACCTTCAGCAACCACAACTCTTGTAAATTCAACACCCAAAATACAGCAATTGTTAACAAGGAATCCGGAGGACTTCTCCTTCAGCGTCGTGAGGGGTATCATGCACGAGGTTCCAGAGGTTGTGCTTGTACTCTGAAAATTGTGGCTCACTGCAAGGAATATTTTTTTAGAAGAACAGATGTTGTCATGTCAAACAGGCTATATATACTATAGTTGGTCAAATAACCTGCTTTATTTTTCAGGAATAGTTTTATGAGGTACCTTGATGTCCTTCATGGTGCTTTCCATATGACTGGTCATATATCAAGAACTTGAAAGATGCCTCCACAACCTTGTCGGATCTGACGTGTCGTTGGGCTAGCACAAGCTTAAGAGAAACATATTCTTCTTTGTCGCCACTCTTTGTGTCCCTTAGGTTCAGCCTTAAGTACCTGGAAAACAAGTCCAAAGAAAGGAGCAATAAACAAGTTAGAAGTTTTGTTCATGACATGCTCTCTGTTGGAATAGATGAAATGAAGTAGTAGCATATTAGCTGTACCAGTTAAGCCCCCTGATCTGAAACACACTGGAGCAGGTCCACGCATTACCCTTATCAAGAAGGGAGGAAAAACCATCGATCGTCCACTTGAAGGTTGTCTGTGCCCCATTGGATACCTGGCCCTGTCCCTGGTTTGACCGGCCTGGAACTACAACATTAATACATCAGTCGCATCACAACATATAGCAGCTCACATTACGACTACAGATCGCAAGACAAAGATACGCTCAAAGATACAGATGTGTAGAATGACTAAGGTAGCTGTGCCAGAATTCCTCAGGAAATGGAGATAAGGTTTTTGCTACTTTTCCTGGGGACTTTGGACAGAGGCAAACATTTTATTGAGATTTAGGACAGAGGCAAATTGATAGAAGGAAGAATATTATATGATACTGGGAGTTTCTTTACTGTCTGTATGATAGTTAGTTTGGCCAAACAGGACGTGAAAGAAAAGGTAGAACTTCTGATTTTGCTTGGCAGAATACATTTAGGTCATCATTCAGTACAAAAATTCAATGTTCATCTGATTATCTGATCATAAAAGAAACAGTCTGAATCTTGTTTGTAAAATGAACGATCAAGACTAATTCAAGTATCAGGCAGAAAGATTCTCAAAATAGATACTTACAGCCACTAGAAATAACAATCTGTGCATCAGTATTGCAGCAGCAAATGGTCACAACATATATAGCAGCTGAAACGAATTTTAACAGAAGTTGCTAAGTAAGAAGCTCAAAAGAAACCCTTACCGGAACCGGTAACACACGAGTTGCCCATAGCTCTTGGACCAAATCTCCCCTTGAAATCTCTGCAATCGAAATCAATCACAATGCCATGAACAAATAATATTTATACTCGTTTTATGAACATCACATACAGAGTTGTGCACAGTACAAACAAAAGAATATGATAATCTTCAGGTGCGGATCAATCTCGGTCAGATAACTACCAGCAAAGAAGATAATAAACCCCGCAAAAAAAGGTAACTACGAGCAAAACGGACAAGGAATCATTGCAAACAGGAAAGAAAGAAAAACGCAAGGGAAGAACAAGAAGCAGACGGAAAGTAAGAAAGATCACTCTATTCTCAGTCGGTAACAAACCCTTATATAAAGAAATCCCGGAATTTGCTCCTCAAACCGACCACAACTCATGAAAGATGGCAAGTTCGTCCATTTGTCTACCGTCTCACGATACCCCATCAGATTTATACACATCAGCAGCAGTTCTTAAAAGGCAGTGCAGATCTCAACTAAATTATTACCGGCAACAAGAAAAGGAAGATCAAGAGCTCCTGGCCCAGATTAGATTGAAAAGAAAGGAAACCAACACATCAGTGACCTCTTGATCTATAAAATCCCTCTTATGAACAAAGCAAAGAACTTGCATTGAGAAACCCCACATCGTGCACAGCAATTTCTTCCCTTCCTTTTCTTCCCATCGGCTCAAAGCATCTAGCTATTTACTAATCGCAATCGCGATTAATACGCGAGAGAGACGAAAGGGGTAGGATGGGGATGGGGATGGGGATGGGAATGAGAGTGAGGAATTGGGGGCGAGGGCGGAGCTTACCTCGCAGACGCGGTGTCTTCCTCGATGACCTGCCTACCTTGAGCCCTGGGCAGAAAGAGGCGAGGGTTTTATGGAGGCGCAGGGGAAATGTGTGGCTTGCTCGACCCTGCTTTTAGAGCATCCCAGCCGTCTCCACAAGGAGGCCTCAGTAGGCCTTTTTTTTATTCGGATGGATGAAAACGGCCCATCACGGCTCCTGGACCCTCGTTTTCGTTCGGATTAGACCTTTTATCCGTCCGGGGAGTCCAGGTCATTCTCGGCCCCTCGGGGAGCGCTCGGGAACTCCGGACGAAACGAAAGCGCGGGAAACACCGAGAAAACTTCCCGCGCGGCCGGTGGTCCCAACTTGTCGGCGAGAGAGGCCAATCGTCGTCCTAATCGCATCGTCTTCCGCACGCTGTAAAAGCCTGCCGCCGGTCAGTCTTCACTGGACGCGTAGCTTCCACGCGGCGAGTTAATGTCGTCGCCTCGGTTTCACGCGCGTCGACCTCTATTTATCACGGACCTACCGCGTCTAGCCGCATTCACCACGCCGTCGTCTCCCTCAATCTTCCCCAATCTTCCCCAACCTCGAGCTCGGCGATCACAATGGTGAATAACAACGGCGCTTTCAACAACGGCTTCGGCCGCCGCTCCCTCCACCAATGGGAGGGGCGGCTCCTCCACATGGCGGGCTACCCGGCACCGCCGGACTTCCGCGCGGAAACTCGCCATCCAAGCCGCCGAACCGGCCTCGGCAAGGAACGCTGCGCCCAGGACCGTGCCTCTGATTAAACTGGAGGATAGCAGCGACGATCACCTCTACCGGCCGACGCCGCCACGCGCCGGCGACCCTGGCTAGGGTTCTAGCCGATGGTTCGAGGCGACGCCGCCCGAGGACTTCGGGAACTCCATTGACGACGACGGCGGCAGCGACTACACGGCCTTCTACCGTCATTTTGGCATGTAGAAGGTCGCTATTAGTTTAAGTTTAAGTTTCCATGTCGCCGAATTCAAATATATGTACGAATTCGGCCTATATATGTACGAACTCGCCTATATATGTTAAATATCAATAAATTTCGCTTATGTTTGAACGAGTTTCGCCTAGTTTTGTCTGAATTCGTAGTATTTTGTGAAAATCTTTCATCCATCCTGGACTCGCCGCTAGGAAAATGGGCCTCCCCAGGCCAAAAAAAAAATACATCAATCCGGCGCTAAATAGCGCCGGATTTCGGCCTGCGCCGGATTTCGGCCTGGGGAGCTCCAACGGCTGGAGATGCTCTTAGGCCTTGTTTGGCGCTAGAGTATTAGTGGGGATTAGTGGGATAATCCGCAGCAAACACCAAATCCCCACTTATTCTAAATACATGTTTGGTGCTAGAGTATTGAGCGAGTTTAATCCCCGTTTATCCCCACTTTTTCTAAATTTTAGTGTATTTTTTTCAATCTCCAATACTCTACCCCTACCTAGTAGATTAGGGATGGGGTTTTGCGGAGATTGGGTGATGATAGGGGTTCACCCAATACTCTAGAGTATTATTTCCACTAATCCCCGCTAATACTCTAGTACCAAACAAAGCTTTAATGGGTTCGACTGACGCACAAATTGAACCTAACCGGGGGCTGGACTATCTAGTTGGTGCACATGGGCAAACCAGTCTTTTCAGACCGGATGAAGCATGAAATCAGCCATAAGAGTATCTCCAAACCATCCCGAACGACGCCTGATCAAGCATTTGGGGGATGTGTTTCGTTCGTGCCGAGTTTGGGGACGTCGCTCCCCAGCCGCGTCCCCCAAACGCCGCCCCAAACATTAAAATGCTCTCTTTTTTACATTTTTATTTTAATAAAGAGAAGAAATATTCCACAAACTAATACATAATTGGGAATGTGGTTTACACGAAGATATAATTTAGAACATGGTTTTCCACAAACTAATATGTAGTTTGAACCATGGTTGACACAAATATAAAACATTGCAAAATAACTAAACCTAACTAGTGTTGGCATCGCAGGTTTCGTGTGTTCGCTGCCAAGAAAGAACACTCGCAGGCACACCCATTCACCCTAACTGGCAAATCCAGCTGTTGACGGTGCCCTGTTGTTTCTTTCGAGGAAGAACAACCAGAAACCTCCATGCCTATTTTCGCTGCGAAGAAACAACACTCAGTCGTTGTCCTCCTCGGCGTTGTCGCCATGGTAGTGCCGGCGGCAGCGCGTCTCGTCGAACACCTTGACGCTCATGTTCCCCTCGCCAAGGTAGGAGAACATGAGCACGAAGCCGGTTTCGAGGTGGTGGTAGCGTGCAAACTTCTTCCAGCCGATGTGGAGGTACATCTTGCCGCACGCGTCGTAGATCACGTCCACGATCCACCGGCAGCAGCCGTATGCAGCCTCTCATCGATGCAGCGAGCCCGGCTCGTCGTCGGCGACGAAGTCGGCGAACGTGTTCGGCAGCCTCTGGATGTCGTGTGGGTCGCCCTTCAGGACGACGACGACGAACTCGAACAGCACTTGCTGCTCCTCCTCCTGCAGGTCCGATGATGAAGACAACGGCGTCGTAGGCGACGGCGAGCGTGCAGCTCTGCCGCGGCCACAACCACGACCACGGCCGCGACCTCGGCCTCCGGCTCTACCAGACATGGAGTCGACTCTTGAGATGGTGGCGGCTAGGGTTGGGGAGAGAGGCGCTAGGGTTCGTGTGTGAGAGAGACGATGAGAGAGTGTAACACCCCAAATTTTAAAACAAAGAGAAAATGAATTTCCTTTTTCCAAAAATGAGAACCAACAAAAACTTTTCTTACATAGGGTGCTATGCATAGTACTCCTCCATAACCCTTGTGTTTTGCCATGTTTGTTTGTTTATTACTTTGAACACATTTCCAAAACCCCAAACCCTAACCTCCTCAAATCCAAGTGGATCTTTTTTTAGAAACCCAAAATAAAAGAAAAAGACATATGTGGGCATGTAGCCCTAATATGTAAATTTTGAACCCTACCTTTCTTACGTTGCTAAATGGTGGTGAACCATTGCAAAACTTACCAAACCCTAAACCTCATCCGTCTTGTCACCAACCTTTGAAAAACAAAATAAAAAGAAATGATCTTAATTAAGAAAAAGGCATATGCAAGCCTATGGCTACTTTTTGCAAATGCTAAAGCCTTGATTGTCTACCTTCGTAGATGGTTTGGAAATACCTCAACACACTCAACCAAGTGCTTACCAACCAATTCAAGTGAGAAACAAAACTAAGTAAAACATATGCATAGAGGCATATGTGGCACTTAGCCAAAATATCAAATCTTGACCTAGATACCCACATTGCCCCAAATTGGTTTGAACCCTTTACCCAACTCCTTCTAACCCCAAATAAACCTCACACTTGCTTAAGTAAAGCAAAGAAAAAGAAAAGAATCAAAGTTAGAAAATCACAAAACCCTCACATATGGTTTATGCCATTTTTCCAAATCTTTGACCTAGACCATTTTGGTCTTCACCATTGGTTGTTTTATGTTACTAAACACTTATTACAACTTTTGGAACCAAAGAAACACAAATCAAATCAAATTCAAACTCAAATTGGGATCACATGTGATAATGGTCGAATCTGCCATTTATAATCCGGTCCCTACTTTGAGCCTTTGCAATTCAAGTTTTTCAAACTAAACTTTCTCAATTCTTTGCACCCTCATCCAAGAGCACATGAAGGAGAACAACTTTGGTCAAGACCACCATGTAAAATTCATCTTGGATCAAATTCTATGCTCATCCAAAGTTAGAACTTTTTATCAAATGCAACAATCTCACTTTGCCAATTTTTGCTATTCTTTGATTTTTAAAATTCCACCACCACACATGTTTGTCTCTGGTCAATTGCAACTTATCCAAATACTCCATTTTCAAATTTTTGAACCAAAGTGCACAAACCAAATTTTGACAAAACTTGCAATTTGCAAATAGGCATAATTGCAAACACTATTTGAAATAGTGTTTCTTGTCCAACCTTGACCACCACTAGGCCTCTACCTGTTCCCCTGTCCCCTCTCACCCTACCCATGCATAGCAACCCTAAGAGGGGGGCCAAACCCACCATGGACATGGCCATGCCGGCCATGCCACACATGGCACTCCCCTCCTCTCTTCTCCTTCCCCTCAACCCTGGCCACCATGTCTCTGCGCTCCACCACGCTGCCCTACTGCTGCCTAGCCCCCTACTGCATGAAATTGACCAGATCCTCGCCGGAGAACGCGCGCCCTGGGCATGCCGAGGACGTCGAGCACGTTCCCGTGGACGCGCGCAGAGCACGCGCCAAGCCGGCAAGCTACGCCTCCCCCGGACCCCCATGCTGCACGTCGAGCTTCACCGCAGCGACACAATCCCGCCAGACAAGCGCCCGTGCTCTCGCGCCGCCTGTCGCCGGCGACCATGATGACCCACAAGTATAGGGGATCGCAACAGTTTTCGAGGGAAGTAAAACCCAAATTTATTGATTCGACACAAGGGGAGGTAAAGAATACTTATAAGCCTTAACAACTGAGTTGTCAATTCAGCTGCACCTGGAAAAACACTAATAACAGGGGTGATGTGAAAGTAGCAGTGATATGAGAGCAATAGTAACAGTAACACAGCAGCAGTAATAGTAACACAGGAGCAATGGCACCAGAAGATAGTTGATACTACTTCCAATGACATGTAGAACGAGTATATGATGATGAAAGATGGACCGGGGTTCCCAGCTATCTACACTAGTGGTAACTCTCCAATAACAAGTGTTGGGTGAACAAATTACAGTCGGGCAATTGATAGGATTGAAATAGCATTAAGACAGAATATCAAGATCATTAATCATGTAGGCATGTTTTCCAATAATAGTCGTACGTGCTCGCAATGAGAAACTTGCACAACATCTTTTGTCCTACCAGCCGGTGGCAGCCGGGCCTCAAGGGAAACTATCGGATATTAAGGTACTCCTTTTAATAGAGTACCGGAGCAAAGCATTAACACTCCGTGAAAACATGTGTCCCTCACATCACCGCCATCCCCTCCGGTTGTCCCGATTTCGTCACTTCGGGGCCTTTGGTTCCGGACAGTTGACATGTGCATACAACTTGTAGATACAATCTAAGCAATAATTATAAAGCTCAAATCTAAGATCATGCCACTCGGGCCCTAGTGACAAGCATTAAACACAACAAGATTGCAGCAACAATAACTTCATAAACTTTGTAGATAGACAATCATAATGTAACAATCCATCGGATCCCGACAAACACAACACCGATTACATCGGATGAATCTCAATCATGTAAGGCAGCTCATGAGATCATTGTATTGAAGTACATGGGGGAGAGAATACCAACTAGCTACAGCTAGAACCCGTAGTCCATGGGGGAACTACTCACGGAGCATGATGGAGGCGATGGCGTTGATGGAGATGGCTTCGGGGGCACTTCCCCGTCCCGGCGAGGTGCCGGGACAGAGACTTCGTCCCCCGAATTGGAGTTTCGCGATGTTGGCGGCGCCCCGGAGTCTTTCCGGAGTTTCGTCAAGAGTTACGGTGTTTTTAGGTCGAAAAGGGGTTAAATAGGCGAAGAGGCGGCGCAGGGGGCACTCGGGGCGCCACACCACAGGCCGGCGCGGGCCCGGGCCAGGCCGCGCCGCCCTATGGTGTGGTGGCCCTCCGGCCCCTCTCCGACTCTTCTTCGGTGTTCTGGACGCTTCCGGGAAAAATAGGAGGTTTGGTCTTCGTTTCGTCGAATTCCGAGAATATTGCCGAACAGCCTTTCCGGAACCAAAAACAGCGAGAACAATGAACCGGCACCGTGGCATCTTGTTAATAGGTTAGTTCCGGAAAATGCATGAAAACATCATAAAGTGCAAGCAAAACATGTAAGTATTATCATAAAACAAGCATGGAACGACAGAAATTATCGATACGTCGGGGACGTATCGGCATCCCCAAGCTTAGTTCTCGCTCGTCCCGAGCGAGTAAACGGTAAAAAGAATAATTTCGTAGTGACATGCTACTTACATAACCTTGATCATACTATTACAAAGCATATGAAATGAATGAAGTGACTCAAGGCAATGATCTATAGTTGCTAACAAGTAGATAACATATAGCAAAACTTTTCATGAATAGTACTTTCAAGACAAGCATCAATGGTCTTGCGCAAGAGTTAACTCATAAAGCAATAAGTTCAAAGTAAAGGCATCGAAGCAACACAAAGGAAGATATAAGTTTCAGCGGTTGCTTTCAACTTGTAACATGCATATCTCATGGATAATTGTCAACACAAAGTAATATGATGAATGCAAATAAGCAAGTATGTAAGAATCAATGCACAGTTGACACAAGTGTTTGCCTCTAAGGTGGAAGGAAGTAGGTAAACTGACTCAACATAAAAGTAGAAGAATGGCCCTTCAAAGAGGAAAGCATCGATTGCTATATTTGTGCTAGAGCTTTGGTTTTGAAAACATAAAGAGAGCATAAAAGTAAAGTTTTGAGAGGTGTTTGTTGTTGTCAACGAATGGTAGTGGGCACTCTAACCCCCTTGCTAGACAAACCTTCAAGAGCGGCTCCCATGAATTATTTTTATTTTTGGGTGGCACTCCTTCCAACCTTTCTTTCACAAACCATGGCTAACCGAATCCTCGGGTGCCCGCCAACAATCTCATACCATGAAGGAGTGCCTTTTTATTTTAGTTTCATTATGATGATGACACTCCTCCCAACCTTTGCTTACACAAGCCATGGCTAACCGAATCCTCGGGTGCCGTCCAACAATCACATACCATGGAGGAGTGTCTATTTTTGTTAATTAATTTGGGACTCGGGAATCCCATTGCCAGCTCTTTTTGCAAAATTATTGGATAAGCGGATGAAGCCACTAGTCCATTGGTGAAAGTTGCCCAACAAGATTGAAAGATAAACACCACATACTTCCTCATGAGCTATAAAACATTGACACAAATCAGAGATGATAAATTTTGAATTGTTTAAAGGTAGCACTCAAGCAATTTACTTTGGAATGGCAGGAAATACCACATAGTAGGTAGGTATGGTGGACACAAATGGCATAGTGGTTGGCTCAAGGTTTTGGATGCACGAGAAGCATTCCCTCTCAGTACAAGGCTTAGGCTAGAAAGGTTGTTTGAAGCAAACACAAGTATGAACCGGTACAGCAAAACTTACATAAGAACATATTGCAAGCATTATAATACTCTACACTGTCTTCCTTGTTGCTCAAACACTTTTACCAGAAAATATCTAGACCTTAAGAGAGATCAATCATGCAAACCAATTTCAACAAGCTCTACGGTAGTTCTCCATTAACAGGCTTAGACTACATGAAAAAACTTAATCATGATCTACTTGAGAGCTCAAAACAATTGCCAAGTGTCAAATTATCCAAGACATGATGAGGCATTTTCTGTTTCCAACCAAATATAAATGAGTGCAATAGCTTCCAACTTTTATCATTGAACATTAAAAGTAAAACGAAGAACACATGTGTTCATATGAAAAAGCGGAGCGTGTATCTCTCCCAAACAAGGATTGCTAGGATCCGATCTTATTCAAACATAAACAAAAATAAAACATACAGACGCTCCAAGTAAAGCACATAAGATGTGACCGAATAAAAATATAGTTTCAGGGGAGGAACCTGATAAGTTGATGAAGAAGGGGATGCCTTGAGCATCCCCAAGCTTAGACGCTTGAGTCTTCTTGAAATATGTAGGGATGAACCACGGGGGCATCCCCAAGCTTTAACTTTTCACTCTTCTTGATCATATATCATCCTCCTCTCTTGACCCTTGAAAACTTCCTTCACACCAAACTTCTCATAAACTTCATTAGAGGGGTTAGTACTCAAAAAATTTGAATCCACCTTGGTCCTGTAGTGGCACATTGCAAGAACTCAATAAAACATTAGCTACAGCTCTCCACGTCTAGAAAACCTCGCTTAAAGTCCACAAGAGACAATGCAAAAAAACAGAGACAGAATCTACCAAAACAGAACAGCCAGTAAAGACGAATTTTAATAAAATACTTCCGTTACTCAAATCAGAAAACTCAAAACTAACGAAAGTTGCGTACATATCTGAGGAACACGCACGTAAATTGGCATATTTTTCTGAGTTACCTACAGAGAGAACAGCCCAGATTCGTGACAGATAGAAATCTGTTTCTGCGCAGAAATCCAAATCTAGTATCAACCTTCGATTAGAGGCTTCACTTGGCACAACAAAACACAAAACTAAGATAAGGAGAGGTTGCTACAGTAGTAAACAACTTCCGGGACACAAATATAAAATAAAGTACTGTAGCAAAATAACACATGGGTTATCTCCCAAGAAGTTGCTTTCTTTATAGCCATTAAGATGGGCTCAGCAGTTTTAATGATGCACTCGCAAGAAATAGTATTCGAAGCAAAAGAGGGCATCAAGAGGCAAATCCAAAACACATTTAAGTCTAACATGCTTCCTATGCAAAGGAATCTTGTACACAAATAAATTCATGAAGAACAAAGTGACAAGCATAAGACGATAAAACAAGTGTAGCTTCAACAATTTCAGCACATAGAGAGGTGTATTAGTACCATGAAAATTTCTACAACCATATTTTCCTCTCTCATAATAATTTTCAGTAGCTTCATGAACAAACTCAACAATATAACTATCATATGCAGCATACTTTTCATGATTTCCAAACACATAATTTTTATCAAGTTCAAGAATAGTGGAATTAAAACTTTCAAACTTACTTTTACTAATAATATAACAAGGTAGACGATCAACCTCAAGAGATATGGGTTTCCTTAATAAAGTCAATACTTCTCCAATCCCATTTTCATTAGTAGCACAATTAATATTGTCAAGTAACATAGGACCATCATCTAGAGCTTTATCATAAACATTTGCCAAGCAAAATTCTTTAGTACCATGCATTTCGACATCAGTGCACAAACAAAGCATTATCATAAGATTTATCAAAGTAGCATGGATTATCATAGATAACGGTAGCATAATCATTCTCACAAGTATTACTCATAGGTACTATTTCAAGAGAATCCACGGGAACATAACATTCAACCTCTTCCGGTAAGCATGGAGGACAATCAAATAGTGTAAGAGATAAATAGTTACTCTCATTAGAAGGTTGGCATGGGTAGCTAATCCATTCTTCCTCCTTTTGTTCATCACTCTCCTCTTCTTTTTCATCCAATGAGCTTTCAGGTTCATCAATTTCCTCCTCTTTTTCATCCAATGAGCTTTCAGGTTCATCAATTTCTTCTTCCACCGGTTCCTGCAAATTGTGAGTGCATTCTTGTGCATTAATGTGTCTCTCTTTATAATCAAGGATATAAGGATTCCTACTGTAGCATTCTATGCAAGAATTAAGGATAGTAGAGACATAATCTTTAAGGCCCTTACAAACAACACAAGTTTCATAATTCTCAACCATGAAGGATTCTATCTCTGGAGGCTCCCATAAATAAGACAAATTGTTCTACCTCTTCGAACCCATAATGAATATAGCAATTCCGATTATAGTTCTTAATTAAAAATTCCTCACTAAAGCCACATTGAAATTTAAGATGTTTAGTATCCTGTTGAGAGCAACAGTTTATATCATGGCGTTCAAGCAAGATTTCAGCAATTGTATTCAATTTTTCTATCATAGCACTCATTATTTTACCAGTTCTTGATTCTCTATAATTATTATAACATTCTATAAGCTCCAAGTAGGTTGTAGGTTCTCCCATAACAACAGTTTTTAATTTTTCGATTTTTCAAATTTTTATGGATTTTTGGGTATATGAGACAAATAAAACAAGACAAAAAGTAACTAGGCAAAAGTAAACTAAGCAAAATAATACTAGACAGAAATAAACTAAGCACAAATAAACTAGACAAAAGTAAACTAAGCAAAACAAAACAAAATAAAACAGAGAGAGATGTAGAGTGTACTCCCCAGGTGGACTTATGAGTAGAGCTATGCCTCCCCGGCAACGGCGCCAGAAAATAGTCTTGATGACCCACAAGTATAGGGGATCGCAACAGTTTTCGAGGGAAGTAAAACCCAAATTTATTGATTCGACACAAGGGGAGGTAAAGAATACTTATAAGCCTTAACAACTGAGTTGTCAATTCAGCTGCACCTGGAAAAACACTAATAACAGGGGTGATGTGAAAGTAGCGATTGATATGAGAGCAATAGTAACAGTAACACATCAGCGATAATAGTAACACGGGAGCAATGGCACCGGAAGATAGTTGATACTACTTCCAATGACATGTAGAACGAGTATATGATGATGAAAGATGGACCGGGGTTCCCAGCTATCTACACTAGTGGTAACTCTCCAATAACAAGTGTTGGGTGAACAAATTACGATCGGGCAATTGATAGGATTGAAATAGCATTAAGACAGAATATCAAGATCATTAATCATGTAGGCATGTTTTCCAATAATAGTCGTACGTGCTCGCAATGAGAAACTTGCACAACATCTTTTGTCCTACCAGCCGGTGGCAGCCGGGCCTCAAGGGAAACTACTAGATATTAAGGTACTCCTTTTAATAGAGTACCGGAGCAAAGCATTAACACTCCGTGAAAACATGTGTCCCTCACATCACCGCCATCCCCTCCGGTTGTCCCGATTTCTGTCACTTCGGGGCCTTTGGTTCCGGACATCGACATGTGCATACAACTTGTAGATACAATCTAAGCAATAATTATAAAGCTCAAATCTAAGATCATGCCACTCGGGCCCTAGTGACAAGCATTAAACACAACAAGATTGCAGCAACAATAACTTCATAAACTTTGTAGATAGACAATCATAATGTAACAATCCATCGGATCCCGACAAACACAACACCGATTACATCAGATGAATCTCAATCATGTAAGACAGCTCATGAGATCATTGTATTGAAGTACATGGGGGAGAGAATACCAACTAGCTACAGCTAGAACCCGTAGTCCATGGGGGAACTACTCACGGAGCATGATGGAGGCGATGGCGTTGATGGAGATGGCTTCGGGGCACTTCCCCGTCCCGGCGAGGTGCCGGGACGAGACTTCTGTCCCCCGAATTGGAGTTTCGCGATGGTGGCGGCGCCCACGGAGTCTTTCTCGGAGTTTCGTCAAGAGTTACGGTGTTTTTAGGTCGAAAGGGGTTAAATAGGCGAAGAGGCGGCGCAGGGGGGCACCTGGGGGCGCCACACCACAGGCCGGCGCGGGCCCAGGCCAGGCCGCGCCACCCTATGGTGTGGTGGCCCTCTGGCCCCTCTCCGACTCTTCTTCGGTGTTCTGGACGCTTCCGGGAAAAATAGGAGGTTTGGTCTTCGTTTCGTCGAATTCGAGAATATTGCCCGAACAGCCTTTCTCGGAACCAAAAACAGCGAGAAAAATAGGAACTGGCACCGTGGCATCTTGTTAATAGGTTAGTTCCGGAAAATGCATGAAAACATCATAAAGTGCAAGCAAAACATGTAAGTATTATCATAAAACAAGCATGGAACGACAGAAATTATGGATACGTCGGGGACGTATCAGACCACATCGCCATTTTCCTGTAACCCTGCCGCCAGAGCATCGCTGTCTCGCGCGCACGCCAGGCCGTCCCCCACCTCGTCCTCTAGCTCCCTAGCACCTCCTGGACGCCGCCTACCTCGCGCTGACGTAGCCGACCTCCTTCCCTCGCCGGAGACGCCGTGCGGCTGTCGACTTCGCTGCACACCCCACGGCCACCTCGCTTCCTATAAGTACAGCCTTCCCCGCGCCCAACTCTTCACACCAACCTTGCTCCCCTCCTTCTTCTCAAGCTCCTCGTCCACTCCTCTCCCTCGATTAGCCACCGGAGTTGTGCAATTTCTTCGCCGGAGCCCGCAGAGGTGCTGAGATCGCCGCCGTCGAATTCGGGCACCATCGGAGACGCCACCAGTACCAGTCGACTCCCCGTCGTCGACAACGTCGCCTCTCATCGTCGCCACCCCTAGCCGGAGTCCAGGAGCTCCGCCGACCCCCTACCTCCGCCGCGCCAGAGCTTCCCTCTCATCGACGACGACGACGACTGCCAGCCGTCGGATCCTGCTCTAATCGCACGGCCACCACTGAGACATACCGCTTTGGTGAGACTGACTCGCTGACGTGCGGGCCCCTCTGTCAGGCGGCCCGTGGCGTGTGAAGCGTTACTGGGCTGGCCCTTCTGGCATTTAAATCTTTCGGCCCGTTTATTTCCCGCCTAGCCCATTAGTCCCTTTTCTATTTAAATTGATTCAGAGAAATTCAAATACTGGTCCTGTCTTAGAAATTAAATAGTTTCAAATTTACCCAACCAAATGTGATGAATTTTATGTTGTTGGAAAGCTTGTGAAAAGATCTATACAACCCCACTGGTCCCACCTTGAGTTCTTGTGTAGAATTAATGTGACAAAAATAACAAGGCAGGGATTTTTGTGACTTCAAATAAATCTTAAAAATCAACCAAATTGAATTTTGAAGTAAATCCAATTGCTATAATTCACATTTCACTTACACTAATTGTTTATGCAAAAATATGGTATGGTTACCTTGAGTGATCATGGCCCAAATTAAATAAAGGACTATATGGCTATTTTAGTTAGTTGATATTGTCCAAAACTATTATGCAAATTATATGAAGTGTTTCACTTCATTTAAATCTTGTCCCAAATACTTTCATATGAAGTATTGACCCTTGGTCAAATACTCTCACATGAAATGCTTGGTGATTTTAAATCATAATAGGCATTGTTAAATAGTATGAGGTATTCTACCTCATTTAAATCATTTTCTCAAATAATGATGATGAATGGTTGACTTAGGTCAACATGATATCATGTAGGATTGTTTGAGAAATTAAATCTTAAGAAAATTCAATGAGAGGAAATTATTTTCCCTAACACTAAGTAAGAAAACCCTAGATTAATTTTGGGTAGCAATGTTAAGTGATGATGCTAGATCATTTGGAGTGAGCCATTAAGGCTGATTAAGGCTACTTAAGTATTGTTTGGTGATTGTATCCTCATATTCGTGTATAGACGCTAGTGCCGGAGAATACCAGGAAGAGGAAGGATTCTACCCAGAAGAGGAAGAGCACTTTGATCACCTCAACCACCAAGGCAAGCTAGACTCTTGCAAGTTAACACTCTTGCAAGCTCTATGGTTGCAAGCTAATATTCTCGCAAAGTGCAAAGCCCCTTTGGGGAAAGACACCATTAGTCTTACCTTTCTTACCATAAGCCTATCCCAAGTTTCTACCTTACAAGTTTTTACTTGTTTATTCAAAGAGTTACTTTTATAGTTAACTTTGGTCAAAGTGAAAGAAGGTTACTAGAGTAGTAAAGTTAGTCTCAAGCTAGCCAAGCAAGATTAGCACCCCTCATGATTAGTGCTAGTGCTAAATATTAAAACTTGGCTACTCTAGAAGGGAACATGTGACTTTGAAATGAATTTGAAACCTTGGAATGATGAGTCATTCCATTGAATGAATTTTGAAGGTGAATGTGACCAAGAGAAGATGGTGATTTTTGATAAAACTGATATTGGTTTGAATGCGATACATTTCCAATATTGAGTACCCCCACAATACCTGATTATGGGTAGGGCTTAACTGGAAATTTATGCATCTTAGTATGGGTTCCCTCTGAACACACACCATAGGGGTTATGCTTGAGGCTGCCTCCGTTGTTGAGAAATGATGTGAATTGAGGTGAATTGTACGGCCAAGCCCTGTGTAGTTCCCGAGTTGACAGCTTGGTCTTCACTGGGAGGCCAAGCTCATGGGGAGAGGTGCTCATACTAGGGTTTGTAAGTGAAAGGTTATGGTTGATGATCCGCGTACTGTGTTACGATGATTCGGGGTAATCCCGACGGATGAAATCAAATGTTGTGGAACAAGTGTGCAACCTCTGCAGAGTGTTAATCTATTCGAATAGCCGTGTCCACGGTTACG
This sequence comes from Lolium rigidum, assembly GCF_022539505.1. Taxonomy (NCBI): domain Eukaryota; kingdom Viridiplantae; phylum Streptophyta; class Magnoliopsida; order Poales; family Poaceae; genus Lolium; species Lolium rigidum. The sequence continues at coordinate 74,604,725 of NC_061511.1, read as the reverse complement.
GACGGTTGGAAAGGCCATACAGTTTCCGGTGGCAGATTCTTGAAAATGTTGGTGAAGTGAATGGTGAATTGGTGACTTGTTGAATTGCAACAAATGTTGTGGGAATGACACTAATGTTCCCACTTGAGTTAGTTAGCACATGAATAAGTCTTTATCAAATACTTGTGAACTAAAATTGGCTTTATGCAAATAAACTAGAGCTTAGCTAGCACCCCCTTTACTAGAATTGTTAACACTTACATTAGTATTAGTTTGCGAGTACTTTAAAGTACTCACGGTTGTGTCCCTGGCTATTCAAATGGCCAGACTATGAAGAGGAGCAGAACTATCAAGATGACGGCAACCAAGATTTCTACGACAACTAGGGAATCTTCTGACATCAGACGTTGGCCTGTGGACTAGAGAGTCCCTTCTATCTTATGCTTCCGCTATGAACTTGTGTATGTCCGTTGATCAGTAGATCAACTATTTGTGTAATATTGGATCATGTGATCTATTTGTAAGACGACTATGGTATGTAATGAATGATGACTTATGATATTCAACTATTATGTCTCGCAACAACAATATTCCTGGGATTGTGATGTATGGCATAACAGGCATCTGGACTTAAAAATCTGGGTGTTGACAGAGAGCAACCCTTTTTATTGGCCGGAGGGAGGCGGGGGAGCGGTGGCACTCATTAACGCCGGCACGCAGAGCTAGTCGCGACGAGACGCTTTGCTGCGCCTCTGCGGGAACTGCACCATCGCCGCGCCAATAACTTCCTTCGCGAGGTAGGTGATGATGGCGTGCAAGACACACGTCCGTTGGGAACCCCAAGAGGAAGGTGTGATGCGTACAACAACAAGTTTTCCCTCAGTAAGAAACCAAGGTTATCGAACCAGTATGAGTCAAGGAACACGTGAAGGTCGTTGGTGGCGGAGTGTAGTGCGGCGCAACACCAGGGATTCCTGCGCCAACGTGGAACCTGCACAACACAATCAAAGTACTTTGCCCCAACGTAACAGTGAGGTTGTCAATCTCACCGGCTTGCTGTAAACAAAGGATTAAATGTATAGTGTGGAAGATGATGTTTGTTTGCGAAGAACAGTAAAGAACAAGAGTTTGCGTAGATTGTATTTCAGATGTAAAGAATGGACCGGGGTCCACAGTTCACTAGTGGTGTCTCTCCCATAAGATAAATAGCATGTTGGGTGAACAAATTACAGTTGGGCAATTGACAAATAGAGAGGGCATAACAATGCACATACATATCACGATGACTACTATGAGATTTAATCGGGGCATTACGACAAAGTACATAGACCGCTATCCAGCATGCACCTATGCCTAAAAAGTCCACCTTCAGGTTATCATCCGAACCCCTTCCAGTATTAAGTTGCAAACAACAGACAATTGCATTAAGTATGGTGCGTAATGTAATCAACACAAATATCGTTAGACAAAGCATTGATGTTTTATCCCTAGTGGCAACAGCACATCCACAACCTTAGAACTTTCTGTCACTGTCCCAGATTCAATGGAGTTATGAACCCACTATCGAGCATAAATACTCCCTCTTGGAGTCACAAGTATCAACTTGGTCAGAGCCTCTACTAGCAACGGAGAGCATGCAAGAATATAAACAACACATATATGATAGATTCATAATCAACTTGACATAGTATTCCATATTCATCGGATCCCAACAAATGCAACATGTAGCATTACAAATAGACGATCTTGATCATGATAGGCAGCTCACAAGATCTAACATGATAGCACAATGAGGAGAAGACAACCATCTAGCTACTGCTATGGACCCATAGTCCAAGGGTGAACTACTCACACATCAATCCGGAGGCGATCATGGCGATGAAGAGTCCTCCGGGAGATGATTCCCCTCTCCGGCAGGGTGCCGGAGGCGATCTCCTGAATCTCCCGAGATGGGATTGGCGGTGGCGGCGTCTCAGTATGTTTTCTCGTATCGTGGCTCTCGGTCCTGGGGTTTTCGCGATGAAGGCTTTAAGTAGGCGGAATGGTAGGGTTGGAGGCGGCGCGAGGGGCCCACACCATAGGGCGGCGCGGGCCCCCCTCTGGCCGCGCCGCCCTGTGGTGTCGGCGCCTCGTCGCCCCACTTCGTATCCATTTCGGTCTTCTGGAAGCTTCGTGGAAAAATAAGACCCTGGGCGTTGATTTCGTCCAATTCCGAGAATATTTCCGTTGTAGGATTTCTGAAACCAAAAACAGCAGAAAACAAAGAATCGGCTCTTCGGCATCTCGTCAATAGGTTAGTGCCGGAAAATGCATAATAATGACATAAACTGTGTATAAAACATGTGAGTATCATCATAAAAGTAGCATGGAACATAAGAAATTATAGATACGTTTGAGACGTATCAGGCGACGATTAGGTTAAACTTCAATGTGCCACTGACGCGTCAGTCCCACCACTCCCTACCTCGCTTTTCGTTGTGTTCAGCGTCCTTGTAGTGTCCCCTGTGAAGCGGGGACGGGCTCAGGGCGCCGGACATCCGCGCCGGATAAAAAGCGGCTTTGAGGAACGCGGCTAGGAAGGATTTTTTGTCCAGCGCATCCCAAATCCCTTTGGAAACGTTTAGGGGACGCGGCTAGAGATGCTCTAAGGTCATCTCTAGTCGGGTAAACAGTTCGGGTGGCCATCCGCCACGACCTATCAATTAACCAAATTGAGGAATCGATGCGTCAACGCAGATAGGCCACGGACAATGCGAGGGTCCGCCCGTCAGCCATTGGCCCGGTCAAGTGTGACATTAAACTAGTTAACACTTCATTAGGTTCATACAACAAGTTTAAAAAAGCTCGCATAAAATGAAAATAAATAAAGATGGCCGCGAGTACGATGTCCCCTACGTCTACGCCTCCTCATCATCGAGGCCTCCAAGCGTGCCGCGGTGGTTGTGGCGTTGATCGTCCTCGCCTCTGGCGCCACCTCCCTGCGCACCGCGATGGTGCAACGAAGCTCGAGCACGGCGGCGACGGTGGTGCCCTGGCGCGCCACCGAGTCCAACGCCACCATGGTCGCCTCGTGGCGACTTGCTTGCACGGCCGCGACCTCCTTGGCCTCCGCCTCCACAAGCGCCTACTCCGCCTGTCGAGCCATCGCCTCGGCCTTGATTTCTTTTTGCAGCGAACCCGCATCTCAGCTCCATATGCTGGATACACTTGGATCCGCGGCTGAAATTTGGTGTTTTCTCCATCGCGTGCAAAATCACGCGCGCCCTCAACATTCATCTCGGTTGTGCGCGTAACCATTGCGCCACCGCCGCTGCCTACTCCTCTTGCCCTAGATCTCGCAGGCTTCATCCTCGGCATGCCCCTGAGAAGCGTACCCACCGCCAGCCCCCTTGTTCCTCGTCGCTGGAGCTGAGGCGTGCTTGGTAGTTTTGCCGCCAGCGCCGCCGCTATCCGCCGCCATGAATTTTTAGTGGAAGCGACATGGGATGGTGTGTGCCAGCCGCTCGCTCTCTGCCCACCTCTCTGCCGCCCCGAGGGTATGATTCCTCCTCACGTTTGATCTTGTTTTCGTATGGACGATTTGTTAAGTACGGGTCCGATTCGTGGAAATAGATGAGTTCGTGGAACGAATCATGTTGTTCAGCATGGAGCGCGTCCGTGGATGCACATTTCGATTTGCCTTCCTCGGATGATTTCGATTGGGAATCCGACGATGACGAGATGGAAGACATGTTGTTGCTGCTGCTGGTGCAGATCCTCCATGAAAAAGCGAACCGGAAGAGGAAGAGCTGAGGATCGACCGTAGGCCGACTATCCATCCCTCGTGATGGGATCGGAGATGTTGATGTGGGACTACTTCGCTGAGGTACCTACCTATCATGATCATCTCTTCCGTAGACGATATCAGATGATGTGTGAGTTGTTTGCCACGATAGTGAAGGCATGCGAGGCGAGATGTCGTTATTTCATAGGCCGGAGAAATGCCATCGGCCTCATTGGGTTTACCCCCTACCAGAAAATTTCGGCGGCGATGAGGATAATAGCGTGCGGAATATCCATCGATTACACGGACGAGTATCTTCGAATTGGTGAAGATACGACAATCAAATATGTTCGCCTCTTCGTGAAGATAATGATTTTTTGTCTTCCGAGAAATGTATCTCCGAGCTCCAAATGAGGAGGACACCAATAGGATAATGGCTATGCATGAGGCAAGGGGCTAGCCAAGGATGCTTGGAAGCACCGACTGTATGCACTGGACGTAGAAGAACTGTCCGGCAGCATGGCACAAAGATCACCTATTTTTGGTAAGCTTGTCAATGATGAACCACCAGCTTGCAACTTCACCGTTATCATGGGGTATTATCTAGCAGACCAGCAACCAAAATGGAAGCTCACTTGCAAAAACGTAAGAAGCAGCTCGGAAGGACATAGATATAGCCTTCGGTGTTTTGCGGTGTTTTGCAAGCTAGGTTTGATTACTACCTGCGTGATCATACACAATATGATCATCGAGGATGAGAGGGATATGTATCCCCTTTGAATTTCACAATGTTAGCAGTCATGTCAAACCTACTAGAGATCCTAATCGGATCAAAGCATTACTTGAGAGATATAAGAAGATTGAGGACAGCGTTAAACATATGTAGTTGTGAGATGATCTTGTGAGCACCACTGGTTGGCTGCCAATTTATTTTTTCCTCATTTCATTCTCAATTTGTGTAAAACTATTGTTTTCTCTTTATTGGGCCATTCATTTGTTTTCTTAATTATTTGATTTGAAAAATTATTGTAATGTGGATGTTGTTGTATTGTGTGATGTTAGAACAACAATATTTTGATTTGTAACGCCATGTATTTAATGTAAGTTTGAGATATACATAAAATAGGAACCATGTTATGCAGTACGTGGCCGATTTGGTAGAACAGATACATCATATGAAAAACCGTAAAAAGGAATATTCTAATTTACGGTACTCGTATGTGGGATTTCTTCTGTGGCGTCACTTTTCGCAACGAAAAAAATCTAATGCAGTTAATTACATCTGCATTATGCAGTTCGGCCAGATGGGTACCTACTAAAGGGACGAGTCTAGGGAGCGGCCGCATGCCCATTGGTGTTGGAGATATGCCCAAGAGGCAATAATAAAAC
>NC_061511.1:74277811-74296303 GCF_022539505.1 Lolium rigidum | reverse complement strand
GCGACCTCCTGAATCCCCCGAGATGGGATTGGCGGTGGCGGCGTCTCTGGACCTTTTACCGTATCGTGGCTCTCGGTAATAGGGTTTTCGCGACGGAGAGTTTAAGTAGGCGGAAGGGTAGAGTCAGAGGAGGCACGGGGGCCCCACACCATAGGCCGGCGCGGGCCCCTCCCTGGCCGCGCCGCCCTATGGTTAGGGCGCCTCGTGGCCCCACTTCGTATCCTCTTCGGTCTTCTGGAAGCTCCGTGGAAAAATAAGACCCTGGGCGTTCGTTTCATCCAATTCCGAGAATATTTCATGTGTAGGATTTCTGAAACCAAAAACAGCACAAAACAGGAACTGACGCTTCGGCATCTTGTTAATAGGTTAGTGCCGGAAAATGCATAATAATGATGTAATGTGTGTATAAAACATGTGAGTATTGTCATAAAACTAGCATGGAACATAAGAAATTATAGATACGTTTGAGACGTATCAGCAAGCAACAGACAATTGCATTAAGTACTGTGTGTAATGTAAACAATACAAATATCCTTAGACAAAGCATTAATGTTTTATCCCTAGTGGCAACAGCATATCCACAACCTTAGGGGTTCGTTGTCACTCCCAGATTCAATGGAGACATGAACCCACTATCTAGCATAAATACTCCCTCTTGGAGTTACAAGTATCAACTTGGCCAGAACCTCTACTAGCAACGGAGAGCATGCAAGATCATAAACAACACATATATGATAGATCAATAATCAACTTGACATAGTATTCCATATTCATCGGATCCCAACAAACACAACATGTAGCATTACAAATAGATGATCTTGATCATGATAGGCACCTCACAAGATCTAAACATGATAGCACAATAGGAGAAGACAACCATCTAGCTACTGCTATGGACCCGTAGTCCAAGGATGAACTACTCACGCATCAGTCCGGAGGCGGGCATGGTGATGTAGAGCCCTCCGGTGATGATTCCCCTCTCCGGCAGAGTGCCGGAGCAGATCTCCTGAACGCCCCGAGTTAGGGTTGACGGCGGCGGCGTCTCTGGAGCTGTAATGGTATTTTGGCTCTCGGTACTAGGGTTTTCGGGGACGAAGGAATAAATAGGCGAAGGGGCAGCATCGGGGGAGCCAGGGGCTCCCTCCCCACGTCACGGCGTGGCAGTGGGCCCCCCGCGCCGCCATATGGGGAGGGCCCCCTGCTGGCCTTCCTCGACTCCTCTTCGGTCTTCTGGAACACTCCGTGGAAAATAGGGCCGTGGGCTTTTGTTTCGTCCAATTCCGAGAATATTTGTAAAACAACTTTTCGGAAATCAAAAACAGCAGAAAACAGGAACTGGGACTGTGGCATCTTCTTAATAGGTTAGTCCCGGAAAATGCATAAAAACATTATAAAGTGTGAATAAAACATGTAGGTATTAGCATAAAACTAGCATGGAACATAAGAAATTATAGATACGTTGGAGACGTATCACCCTTCCGCCTATATATTGCCTTCGACGTGAAAACCCTAAAGACCGGAGTCATATTCCCTGAAAAGTTCCGCAGCTTTGCCTCCATCGAAGACAAGTTTCGGGGGTCAGAAGTTCCTGTTCCGGCACCTTGCCGGGACGGGGATTGACACCCGGAGCCATCTCCATCGACTCCACCGCCTCCACTTTGACTCCATGATGGTTCGTGAATAGTTCCCCCATGGACTACAGGTTCTTGGCTGTAGCTAGTTGGTACTCTCTCTCCCATGTACTTCAATACAATGATCTCATGATCTGCCTTACATGATTGAGATCCATATGATGTAATTGGTGTTGTGTTTGTTGGGATCTGATAAATTATGGAATTGTGATCAGATTGTTCATCATATTATCATACTATTGTTTATTTAAGATCTTGCATGCACTCCGGTACTTGTGGTTACCCCGATCAAGTAGTTGCCTATATCTCCAAGAGGGGGTATTTATGCTCGATAGTGGGTTCATGCCTCTAGTAATCTGGGAGAGTGACAATAACTCATAAGGTTGTAGATGTGATGTTGCTACTAGGGAGAAAACAACAATGTTTTATCTAAAGATAATTCTATTGTTTTCTGTACACACTTTACTTAATGCGATAATCTGTTGCTTGCAACTTAATACTGAAAGGGGTGCGGACGCTAACCTGAAGGTGGATTATTACTCATATAGACTCAGTTGGATTACGGTCTATGTATCATGTTGTAATTCCCAATTAAATACTACAGTAAACTTTATCTTATTATAGCATGCATTGGCATGCCCTCACAATTATCAATTGCTCAACTGTTATTTGTTCACCCAACACATGTTATTTGTTTGGAGAGTTACCACTAGTGTAGATAGCTGGGAACTGATGTCTACGTTCCCCCTCCTTTCCTGTAGACAGTGTTGGGCCTCCAAGAGCAGAGGTTTGTAGAACAGCAGCAAGTTTTCCCTTAAGTGGATCACCCAAGGTTTATCGAACTCAGGGAGGAAGAGGTCAAAGATATCCCTCTCATGCAACCCTGCAACCACAAAGCAAGAAGTCTCTTGTGTCCCCAACACACCAAATAGGTGCACTAGTTCGGCGAAGAGATAGTGAAATACAGGTGGTATAAATAAGTATGAGCAAGTAGCAACGGTGGCGGAAAAGTGCTTGGCGTGTAGTTGATGGTGGTGGTATTGCAGCAGTAGGTAACGCAGTAAAACAATAAACAAGCGAGTAGTAACTCGCAGAGTAGTAACGCAAGTAGTAGTAAACAAGCGAGTAGTAACTCCAAGCAGTATTTAGGAACAAGGCCTAGGGATTACACTTTCACTAGTGGACACTCTCAACATTGATCACATAACAGAATAGATAAATGCATACTCTACACTTTTGTTGGATGATGAACACATTGCGTAGGATTACACGAACCCTCAATGCCGGAGTTAACAAGCTCCACAATAATGCTCATGTTTAAGTAACCTTTAGTGTAAGATAGATCAACGCTACTAAACCAAGTACTAGCATAGCATGCACACTCGTCACCTTCATGCATATGTAGGAGGAATAGATCACATCAATATTATCATAGCAATAGTTAACTCCATAATCTACAAGAGATCATGATCATAGCATAAACCAAGTACTAACACGTGTGCACGCATCTGTCACCTTTGCACACATGCAGGAGGAATAAAACTACTTTAATAACACATCACTAGAGTAGCACATAGATAAATTGTGATACAAACATGCTGCAATCATAAAGAGATATAAATAAGCACTTCACTACACCATTCAACGGTGAATAAGTATTCTGTGAAATCTAGCCTAAGAGACCCACACGGTGCACACACTCGTCACCTTTACACACGTGGGACAAGGAGTCTCCGGAGATCACATAAGTAAAACTCACTTGACTAGCATAGTGACATCTAGATTACAAGCATCATCATATGAATCTCAATCATGTAAGGCAGCTCATGAGATTATTGTATTGAACTACATAGGAGAGAGATGAACCACATAGCTACCGGTACAGCCCCGAGCCTCGATGGAGAACTACTCCCTCCTCATGGGAGCAGCAGCGGTGATGAAGATGGCGGTGGAGATGGCAGCGGTGTCGATGGGAGAAGCCTTCCGGGGGCACTTCCCCGCTCCGGCGGGGTGCCGGAACAGAGATCCTGTCCCCCGCATCTTGGCTTCGCGATGGCGGCGGCTCCGGCGGGTTTCGTGGGTTTCGCCAATCCGTATCGGGTTTTCGATCCAGGGGCTTTATATAGGCGAAGAGGCGGCGCAGGAGGGCCGACAGGGGGCCACACCATAGGGCGGCGCGGCCCCCTCCGGCCGCGCCAGCCTAGGGTTTGGTGGCCCCGTGGCCCCCCTCTCGGTCCTTCCCGGTGTTCCTGGATGCTTCCGATGAAAATAGGAACTTTGGCGTTGATTTCGTCCGATTCCGAGAATATTTCGTTACTAGGATTTCGAAACCAAAAACAGCAGAAAACAGGACCGGCACTTCGGCATCTTGTTAATAGGTTAGTTCCGTAAAATGCACGAATATGACATAAAGTGTGCATAAAACATGTAGATAACATCAATAATGTGGCATGGAACACAAGAAATTATCGATACGTTGGAGACGTATCAGCATCCCAAGCTTAGTTCGCTCGTCCCGAGCGGGTAAAACGATAACAAAGATAATTTCCGGAGTGACATGCCATCATAAACTTGATCATACTATTTGTAAAGCATATGTAGTGAATGCAGCGATCAAAACAATATGTATGACATGAGTAAACAATCTGAATCATAAAGCAAAGACTTTTCATGAATAGCACTTCAAGACAAGCATCAATAAGCCTTGCATAAGAGTTAACTCATAAAGCAATAATTCAAAGTAAAGGTATTGAAGCAACACAAAAGAAGATTAAGTTTCAGCGGTTGCTTTCAACTTGTAACATGTATATCTCATGGATAATTGTCAATGCAAAGCAATATAACAAATGCAATATGCAAATATGTAAGAATCAATGCACAGTTCACACAAGTGTTTGCTTCTTGAGGTGGAGAGAAATAGGTGAACTCGACTCAACAATAAAAGTAGAAGAAAGGTCCTCCATAGAGGAAAAGCATCGATTGCTATATTTGTGCTAGAGCTTTTATTTTGAAAACATAAAGAGAGCATAAAAATAAAGTTTTGAGAGGTGTATGTTGTTGTCAACGAATGGTAGCGGGTACTCTAACCCCTTGCCAGACAAACCTTCAAAGAGCGGCTCCCATTTTATTTTATTTTTGGATGGCACTCCTTCCAACCTTTCTTTCACAAACCATGGCTAACCGAATCCTCGGGTGCCTGCCAACAATCTCATACCATGAAGGAGTGCCCTTTTATTTTAGTTTTATTATGATGACACTCCTCCCAACCTTTGCTTACACAAGCCATGGCTAACCGAATCCTTCGGGTGCCGTCCAACAATCACATACCATGGAGGAGTGTCTATTTTTAGTTTGTTAATTTGGGACTGGGAATCCCATTGCCAGCTCTTTTTGCAAAATTATTGGATAAGCGGATGAAGCCACTAGTCCATTGGTGAAAGTTGCCCAACAAGATTGAAAGATAAACACCACATACTTCCTCATGAGCTATAAAACATTGACACAAATAAGAGGTAATAAATTTTGAATTGTTTAAAGGTAGCACTCAAGCAATTTACTTTGGAATGGCAGAAAATACCATGTAGTAGGTAGGTATGGTGGACACAAATGGCATAGTGGTTGGCTCAAGTATTTTGGATGCATGAGAAGTATTCCCTCTCGATACAAGGCTTAGGCTAGCAAGGTTGTTTGAAGCAAACAAAAGTATGAACTAGTACAGCAAAAACTCACATAAAAGACATATTACAAGCATTATAAAACTATACATTGTCTTCCTCGTTGTTCAAACACCTTACTAGAAATTATCTAGACCTTAGAGAGACCAATTATGCAAACCAAATTTTAGCATGCTCTATGTATTCTTCACTAATAGGTGCAAAGTATATGATGCAAGAGCTTAAACATGAGCACAACAATTGCCAAGTATCACATTACCCAAGACATTTATAGCAATTACTACATGTATCATTTTCCAATTCCAACCATATAACAATTTAACGAAGAGAAAACTTCGCCATGAATATTATGAGCTAAGAACACATGTGTTCATACGAACCCGCGGAGCGTGTCTCTCTCCCACACAAGCATGATGTAATCCAATTTATTCAAACAAAAACAAAAACAAAAGCAAACAAACAGTACGCTCCAAGAAAAAGCACATAAGATGTGATGGAATAAAAATATAGTTTCGGGGAGGAACCTCGATAATGTTGTCGACGAAGAAGGGGATGCCTTGGGCATCCCCAAGCTTAGACGCTTGAGTCTTCTTGATATATGCAGGGATGAACCACCGGGGCATCCCCAAGCTTAGAGCTTTCACTCTCCTTGATCATAGTATATCATCCTCCTCTCTTGACCCTTGAAAACTTCCTCCACACCAAACTCGAAACAACTCGTTAGAGGGTTAGTGGACAATAAAAATTCACATGTTCAGAGGTGACACAATCATTCTTAACACTTCTGGACATTGCATAATGCTACTGGACATTAGTGGATCAAAGAAATTCATCCAACATAGCAAAAGAGGCAATGCGAAATAAAAGGCAGAATCTGTCAAAACAGAACAGTCCGAAAAGATGGATTTTATTAGGCCACCAGACTTGCTCAAACGAAAATGCTCAAATTGAATGAAAGTTGCGTACATATCTGAGGATCATGCTCGTAAATTGGCATAATTTTCTGAGTTACCTACAGAGAATTTTGCCCAGATTCGTGACAGCAAAGAAATCTGTTTCTGCGCAGTAATCCAAATCTAGTACTTACTTTACTATCAAAGACTTTACTTGGCACAACAAAACACAAAACTAAGATAAGGAGAGGTTGCTACAGTAGTAAACAACTTCCAAGACACAAATATAAAACAAAGTACTGTAGCAAAATAGCACATGGGTTATCTCCCAAGAAGTTCTTTTCTTTATAGCCATTAAGATGGGCTCAAGTAGCTTTAATGATGCACTCGCAAGAAATAGTATTTGAAGCAAAAGAGAGCATCAAGAGGCAAATTCAAAACATATTTAAGTCTAACATGCTTCCTATGCAAAGAAATCTTGTAAATAAACAAGTTCATGAAGAGCAAAGTAACAAGCATAGGAAGATAAAACAAGTGTAGCATCAAAAATTTCAGCTCATAGAGAGGTGTTTTAGTAACATGAAAATTTCTACAACCATATTTTCCTCTCTCATAATAACTTTCAGTAGCAACATGAGCAAACTCAACAATATAACTATCAAATGAAACATTCTTATCATGAGTCTCATGCATAAAATTATTACTCTCCACATAAGCATAATCAATTTTATTAGTTGTAGTGGGAGCAAATTCAACAAAGTAGCTATCATTATTATTCTCATCAAGTGTAGGAGGCATAGTATAATTACAACAAAATTTACTCTCCATAGTGGGTGGCACCAAAAGACCACTATCATTATAATCATCATAAATAGGAGGCAAAGTATCATCAAAGAAAATTTTCTCCTCAATGCTTGGGGGACTAATGAAAACCAGCTTCCCCAAGCTTAGAACTTTCTATATCATTATCAACAATGGTGTTCAAAGCGTTCATACTAATATTACTACCGAGCATGCAAACAAGATTTCATAGGTTTTTTAATTTTCGCATCAAACAATCCATGTTTTAAATCGAGAAATAGAATAAGAAGCTCACTCTTGTACATTATGCCAAACTAGTGTAAACAAGAAACAACAAGATGCAATTGCAGGATCTAAAGGAAATAGCTTTGAGCACACACACAACGGCGCCGAGAAAAATACTTTACCCGGGACCGTAGTATGAGAGCCTTTTACCTTTCCTCCCCGGCAACGGCGCCGTGAAAAGTGCTTGATGTCTACGTTCCCCTCCTTTCCTGTAGACGAGTGTTGGGCCTCCAAGAGCGAGAGGTTTGTAGAACAGCAGCAAGTTTTCCCTTAAGTGGATCACCCAAGGTTTATCGAACTCGGGGAGGAAGAGGTCAAAGATATCCCTCTCATGCAACCCTGCAACCACAAAGCAAGAAGTCTCTTGTGTCCCCAACACACCAAATAGGTGCACTAGTTCGGCGAAGAGATAGTGAAATACAGGTGGTATAAATAAGTATGAGCGGTAGCAACGGTGGCGAGAAAAGTGCTTGGCGTGTAGTTGATGGTGGTGGTATTGCAAGCAGTAGTAACGTGATAAAACAGTAAACAAGCGTAGTAACTCAGCAGTAGTAGTAAACAAGCGTAGTAACTCAGCGGTATTTAGGAACAAGGCCTAGGGATTACACTTTCACTAGTGGACACTCTCAACATTGATCACATAACGGAATAGATAAATGCATACTCTACACTTTTGTTGGATGATGAACACATTGCGTAGGATTACACGAACCCTCAATGCCGGAGTTAACAAGCTCCACAATAATGCTCATGTTTAAGTAACCTTTAGTGTAAGATAGATCAACGCTACTAAACCAAGTACTAGCATAGCATGCACACTCTGTCACCTTCATGCATATGTAGGAGGAATAGATCACATCAATATTATCATAGCAATAGTTAACTCCATAATCTACAAGAGATCATGATCATAGCATAAACCAAGTACTAACACGGTGCATGCACTCGTCACCTTTGCACACATGCGGGAGGAATAAAACTACTTTAATAACACATCACTAGAGTAGCACATAGATAAATTGTGATACAAACATGCTCTGCAATCATAAAGAGATATAAATAAGCACTTCACTACACCATTCAACGAGTGAATAAGTATTCTGTGAAATCTAGCCTAAGAGACCCACACGGTGCACACACTCGTCACCTTTACACACGTGGGACAAGGAGTCTCCGGAGATCACATAAGTAAAACTCACTTGACTAGCATAGTGACATCTAGATTACAAGCATCATCATATGAATCTCAATCATGTAAGGCAGCTCATGAGATTATTGTATTGAACTACATAGGAGAGAGATGAACCACATAGCTACCGGTACAGCCCCGAGCCTCGATGGAGAACTACTCCCTCCTCATGGGAGCGACAGCGGTGATGAAGATGGCGGTGGAGATGGCAGCGGTGTCGATGGAGAAGCCTTCCGGGGGCACTTCCCCGCTCCGGCGAGGTGCCGGAACAGAGATCCCTGTCCCCCGGATCTTGGCTTCGCGATGGCGGCGGCTCCGGCGGGTTTACGTGGGTTTCGTCAATTCGTATCGGGTTTTCCGATCCGGGGGCTTTATATAGGCGAAGAGGCGGCGCGGAGAGGGCCGACGGGGGGCCACACCATAGGGCGGCGCGGCCCCCCTCCGGCCGCGCCGGCCTAGGGTTTGGTGGCCCTGTGGCCCCCTCCGGTCCTTCCCGGGTGTTCGGATGCTTCCGATGAAAATAGGAACTTTGGCGTTGATTTCGTCCGATTCCGAGAATATTTCGTTACTAGGATTTCGAAACCAAAAACAGCTGAACAGAGCCGGCACTTCGGCATCTTGTTAATAGGTTAGTTCCAGAAAATGCACGAATATGACATAAAGTGTGCATAAAACATGTAGATAACATCAATAATGTGGCATGGAACACAAGAAATTATCGATACGTTGGAGACGTATCAGGAACCCCGGTCCTTCTGTCATCATTATTGCTCTACAGTCAAATACGCACTAGAATATTTTCTGGTGCCATTGCCTCTGTGTTACTGCTGTTGTGTTACTATTGCCATTGCTCTCATATTACTGCTGCCTTCACATCACCCTTGTTACTAGTGTTTTTCCAGGTGCAGCTGAATTGACAACTCCGCTGTTAAGGCTTATAAGTATTCTTTGTCTCCCCTTGTGTCGAATCGATAAATTTGGGTTTTACTTCTCTCGAAGACTGTTGCGATCCCCTATACTTGTGCGTCATCAAGACTATTTTTTGGCGTCGTTGCCGGGGAGCATAGCACTACTCATAAGTTCACCAGGGGAGTACACTTTACATGTCTCTCAGTTTTTATTTTATTTTGTCTTGCCTAGTTTATTTGTGCTTAGTTTATTTCTGTTTAGTTCTGTTTTGTTTAGTTTACTTTTGTCTAGTTTATTTTTGTCTTTTTTTATTTTTCTTATATACTCGAAAATCCTTCAAAATTTGAAAAACCAAAAATCTAAAAAATTGTTGTTATGGAAGAACATGCTAGAACCTCTATGGAACAATCTATAAAGTATAGAGAATTATATAAGGGTAAAGTCATAAGAGGTGTGTTAAAACTGATGAATCAAATTGCTAAAATTTTGCTTAAAGCCATGATATAAATTGTTGCTCTGAACAGGATACTAAACATCTTAAATTCCAATGTGGCATTAGTAAAGAAGTTTTAATTGTGAACTATCATTTGAATAACTACATTCATCTTGGATTTGAAGAAGTAGAACAATTTGTTTTATTTATGGGAGCTTCTAAAATAGAATCCGTGATGGCGTGTACTCGTCGTATGTGGACAGGCTGTTGGGGAACCCCAAGAGGAATGTGTGATAAGCACATCAGCAACTTTTTCCACAGTACGAAACCGAGGTTTAATCGACCAGTAGGACAAAGGCATGACTTCTGAAGGTGTTGCTGGCTAACTAGTGGCAGGGTGCACTACCGGCGTCAGCAACAACGTGGAACCTGCACACAACACAACCAAAATACTTTGCTCCAACTTACAGTGAGGTTGTCAATCTCACTGGTTTGCTGAACACAAAGGATTAGACGTATCGAATGGAAGGAGATGTTTGCAGAAAGTAAACAGAATAGGATTGCAGTTGAATTATCAGTAAAGGAAATAGGACCGGGGTCCACAGTTCACTAGAGGTGTCTCTCCATAAAGAAATAGCATGTTGGGTGAACAAATTACAGCTGGGAAATTGACAAAATATCGACCATACATGACAAGATGATTACTATGATATTTGGTATTGGGCATTACAACATAATATATAGACCGTAATCCAACTGCGTCTATGACTAATAATCCACCTTCAGGTTAGCATCGGCACCCCTTCCAGTATAAAGTTGCAAGCAACATACTATCGTATTAAGCAATGTGTGTAAAGTAAACAATAGAGTTACCCTTGGATAAAACATTGTTGTTTTCTCCCTAGTAGCAACATCACATCTACAACCTTAGAATTTATAAAGTCACTCTCCCAGGAAACTAGAGACATGAACCTACCATCGAGCATAAATACCCCCTCTTGGAGTCACAAGTGTCCACTTGGCCAGAGTTTCTACTAGCAACAGAGAGCAGGCAAGATCACAAATAACATATGACATGAATATATAATCAATCTCAACATAGTATTCAATATTAATCGGATCCCAGAAAACCAAACATAAAGGATTACATAAAGATGATCTTGATCATGTATGGCGGCTCACAAGATTGATACATGAAGCACAAACTGGAGAAGACAACCATCTAGCTACTGCTATGGACCCATAGTCCATGGATGAACTACTCACGCATCACTTCGGAGGCGGGCATGGCGATGTAGATGCCTCCGGCAATGATTTTGCCCTCCGGCAGGGTGCCGGGAAGAGCTTCAGAACCCCCGAGATGGGTTCGGCGATGGCGGTCGCGATGGAACTTTTCGTAGATGGAGGCTCGGGTATCCAGGGTTTTCCCGAGAAGATGTATAAATAGGCGGAGGATTGAGGTCTATTGGGCGCCTTTTGGCCCCACACCTACCCTAGGCGCGGGCCAGGCCCAGGCCACGCCTAGGGGTGGTCTAGGTGCCCTGGCGTGCCTCTTCGTCCCCCCTCCGGACTTCATCTTCATTTTGGTAAAATATTGACTTCAACTTTAGTTTCTGATAAGGGGTTGCCCGATCTTCTTAGTAAGCACGGTGGTGGTGATGAACACACGATGAACACAGTGGAGATAAAACGATGAGGAGGTGGACATAACTTGTATGACACCGACAAAGTCTCTCGATTGATTCCTGTCGCCAATGCAACAGCTCTCAACCCTGCAAGATATTTAGTTAATTCCAACTCCAATAACTCACTTTTGCACATTCAATTAAATCTTAAAAATCAACCAAAATAGATATTTAGTTAATTCCAACTCCAATAGCTCACTTTTGACTTACACTAATTGTCTCTGCAAGAAAATGGTGTGGTCACTTTGCATGATTATGCCCTAGTTTAAATAATGGGCAATATGGCTAGTTTACCTAAGTGATTTTGTCCAAAACTATTATGCAAACCATATGAAGTATTTTACTTCATTTAAATCTTGTCTCAAGTGAATTCATGTGATGTTTGAACCCCTGGTCAAACACTCTTTTATGAAATACTTGGAGATTTAAATCATTTGTAGAGTTATGAAATGGTATGAGGTGTTCTACCTCATTTAAATCATTTTCTCAAATGATGATAATGAATGGTTGACTTAGGTCAACATAAGTTCATGTATTCTTGTTTGAGAAATTAAATCTTAAGAAGATTTCAATGAGAGGAAATTATTCCTCAAGAACCCTATGGAAATTATCTTTCACACATGAATGAGAGGAAATGATTTTTCCTCAAGTCACACAACCAATGCACCCTAATTAAATTAATTGTGTGCTTAGCATAGTTTGTGTGAATGTATATGATGTTTGGAATAGCCATTGAATTAGTGAGTAATTATACTCGTATTCACATTTAGACGCTAGCAACGGAGATGTAGTGACCTCACTTTAAATAAAGTGCAAGTCCCTGTGCATTAGTGCTAGTCCCTGGATCGAACTGCTAGCACACACAGTTTAAGATGAAATACCAAGTAGCAAAGGTCTTCATTACAACCTAAGATCCAAGTGAAAATAAAATAGTTCGATACAACTTGCATAGCTCAAGGGCTAGCATAAACATAAATCAGAGTTCAACATCAAGCTGGAAAGCAAATAGCATGGAGTCCTCTTCCTTCACGGATGCCACGAGCGGACATGTTGGGCAAAGACTCGTGATCCTAACATCTTCTTCAGCAGCTAGGGATACCTGCAACATCAAACGTTGCAGCCCAAAGGAATCAATACATTTGGAATTGTATTGGCAAGGACACTTTTGTGGACTCAAAAGGCATCCTACACCTACGTGCACATCTGGCAGGTAGAGCTCAGGTTCTTTTTGCATAAAGCCAATTTTTCCCTATCATTTATCAAAACATTTTCTTTCAATCTAATTAACGAGTAACATTGGTAAATCCCCAATGTACCAATTAACGATAACATTGGTAAAGCCCCAATGTACCTTCCTACCCTTGTTCACCCATCAAACTTTATTTAAGAAATTGGGATGAGGAGATCTTCGAACAAGGACTTGTCGGTTCGCTCAAGTTGTCCATAACCTGGGGACACGGCTAAATACTTAGATTTTACACTCTCGAGAGGTTGTACACCTTTACCCACATGGCCAGGTCAATCCTTCTACCTCGATGCACATTTTGCTCAAAGGACAAGGTGCGGACCGTGGCCGAGACCTTACGTGTGTAATCACCCGAACCATTCCCTAAGGGCCCCGTTCCACCTACAGTATCCCTCTACCACCACCTGGCCCCTAGGATCCGGGTTCATACAACATACTTTGTCAAGCCAGAGCCATAATAGCATGTGGTTGCACGGAAAGCTAATGAGCAAGATTTGTCTACAATCTCTTTAAGCCTGGGTGACTTTCCGCAAGTGTGCACTAGCACCAGGGTCTCGCCCCCTGATACAGCCACCCTCTCCATAACTCCACCATTCACCCAGGTAATTCATTAAGCTTAGTTGTTTTTCCTTAACCTCTATCAAAACATTTTTCATGGCATAGCAGGTAACAACTAAATTTAATGGCGGCTAAGGGAGTGTAGGAGTGGTGTAGCTAAACTATTAGGATTTAATAGCAAGCAAAAAGCATAAACCCTAGACATTGCTACTATAAAAACACTACAGTGCAAGAATCAAAACTGGGACTTTTGGTGTGTGTCACTTGCCTTTTTCAGGGGAAAGAGTTGCAATCTTCGCAGTCACAACGGTTGCAGCTGTCACAGTCGCAATCTACAAGCATTCATACATAGCACGATAAACACAATGCACAACACAAATGCACAAGCATAGACATGAGATGCATATGGTATTTACACAAGTGCACTCCATTTAATTATCTCTGGTTGTCACTATATGCATGATGTCATGGTCAAGTTTTATGGTTGGTTTAATTATTGCGAATCATCTATGTCGCACTAGCGAAGGGCAACTACCATTAATTGAAAAAGGTGTTTTGGTACAGTAGAAAAATGATGGTTTTGGTACTACTGGACAGAGGGTAACATTTTCAAGCATATGCAAAAGGAATCACCCGAAAAGGGTATGTAGATCTCATTTTATGGGTGAAGTAGTCCGATTAGGTATTTAAATATGGATGAAACTCAAACTTCTGTAAGTCCACATTTTATTGTTCCAAAATGTTCCTCATATTTTTAGGATTCCAACGATATAAAGTTTGTGAGTTTTGGACATACGGATCTCTGGATATGATTTTCGCAAAGCGCGGACTATCGAAACAGAGATTAAACGCAAACTAGGGTGTGTCCCTGACACTTGGCGCAACCTGATTGGTGCGTACCCCTTCGTCGCGGATCAGTGTTTGGCACCGTTGGATCTTCATAACGTCTACGCCTCAGATCTGTTTGCAGAAATTGGAAAGAAATAAAAGGAAGGAAAAATGATGCTCACGTGGCGGCGACGTGGCGCATGCGTGGCGGCGAGGTGGCGGCTGACGTGGCCGGCGGCAAGGTGAGCTCGCCGGTGCGGCTCCGGCGTGTATGGCGACGGCGTTCCCGGCGGACTTCGGCTCGGGCGAGGGGCGGACGGGGTGCGGGGCGTCGCCGCGGTTCAGATGGTGGCTGCGGCGCGGCTTGGCCCGGTCCCTGCAGGCGGCGTACGGCGGCTGGGGGCGGCGCGGTGGCAGCGAACTCCGGCGAGAGATTGGGCAGCCTGGGGGCGGGATCGGGTGCGGGGGAAAGGGGGAAAAGGAGGAGGGCGTCGGGGCCTTTATAGGGGGCGGCTCGGACGGGAGGGGGAGGGTGCGTGGGGGACGTGGGGAAGGTGGTGGCCGGAGATGGAGTTCGTGCCTAAGCACGTACAGGAGGCGGCGGTTCGAGGAGGACGAAGGGAGATCGTGGGGATGGGGGCGCGTTCGGGTGGGCTGGCCGGCTGGGCCGTGGCCGACCAGGTCGGCCCAGTTGGGTCGGCCTCTCTTCCCTTTTTTTTTGTTTTTTTTTTCTTCTAACTCTTTCTCTCATTTGAAAATGTATTTGAGGCACCAAAATTAATCGAAAAACTGCAAATGATATATCGATGGATTCCTTGCGAAAAGAGCTTCACTATGGAACCATCTTATAGAAAAAATAAAATACTTTTGAAACAAAAGTTCGCATAGACGCATATGTGGCTAATAGCGCCATTTTAGGGTTTTCACTTTGCGCTTTTAATTTCATATTTTCCTAAATGCAAAAATGTCATGATGCACATGTATGAAATGCATGCTTTTTCAAATTTGAAAATTTGGGATGTTACAGGAGAATACCAGGAAGAGGAAGGATACTACCAAGAGGAGGAAGAAGAGAACCTTGAGAACTATCAAGGCAAGCTAATACTCTTGCAAACTGCAAAGCCCCTTTTGGGCAAGGCACCATGATTCTTATCTTTCCTAACACAAGCCTATCCCAAGTTTTTACTTTACAAGTTTTACTTGTTCATTTCAAAGAGTTACTTGGATAAGTTAATTTGGTCTAAGTGATTAGGATTACTAGTGTAGCAAAGTTAGTCTCAAGCTAGCCAAGCAAGATAGCACCCCTCATGATTAGTGCTAGTGCTAAAATACTAAAACTTGACTACTCTAGATGGGAACATGTGACTTTGAAATGAATTTGAAACCTTGGAATGATGAGTCATTCCATTGAATGATATTTTGAAGGTGAAAATGACCAAGAGAAGATGGTGATTTTTGATACAAAACTGATATTGGTTTGAATGCGATACCTTTCCAATTTTGAGTACCCCCACAATACCTGATTATGGGTAGGGCTTAACTAGAAGTTTATGCATCTTAGTATGGGTTCCCTCTTAACACACATCATAGGGGTTATGCCGAGGCTGCCTCCGTTGTTGAGAAAAGATGTGAAGTGAGGTGAATTGTAAGGCCAAGCCTCCGTGCGCTCCCGGTGCTGACAGCTTGGTCTTCACCGGGAGGCCAAGCTCATGGGGAGAGGTGCTCATACTAGGGTTTGTAAGTGAAAGGTTATGGTTGATGATCCGCGTATCGTGTTACGATGATTCGGGGTTATCCCGACGGATGAAATCAAATGTTGTGGCACAAGTGTGCAACCTCTCGCAGAGTGTAAACCTATTCGAATAGCCGTGTCCACGGTTACGGACGGTTGGAAGGGCCATACAGTTTCCGGTGTCAGATTTTTGAAAATGTTGGTGAAATGAATGTTGGATTGGTGACTGGTTTGAAATATAACAAATGTTGTGGAAATGACACTAATGTTCCCACTTGAGTTAGTTAGCTCATGAATAAGTCTTTGCTCAAATACTTGTGAACTAAAATTGGCTTTATGCAAATTAAACTAGAGCTTAGTATCCCTTACTCAAGTTGCAGTAATTACATTAGTGTTAGTTTGCAAGTACTTAAAGTACTTACGGCTTTGTCCCTGGCAATTCAAATGGCCAGAGTATGAAGATGAACAGAACTACCAAGGAGATGACCAACAGGACACCTACGACAACTAGGAGTCTTCCGACGTCAAGCGTTGGCCTGTGGACTAGAGAGTCCCTTTATCTTTACGCTTCCGCTATGAACTTTTGTTTGTTCGTTGATCAATAGATCAACTATTTGTGTAATATGGATCATGTGATTCAAGTTGTATGACAATATGGTTTGTAATAAATAATGACTGTGATACTTAACTATTATGCCTCGCAACAACAATATTCCTGGGATTGCGATGAATGACATAATAGGCATCTGGACTTAAAAATCCGGGTGTGGACAAGTTGGTATTAGAGCCATTGTTTGACCTTAGAAGACCCTAGTTAGAATGGACGATCATAAAAACTTAACTTTGAAATTAAATGAAGAGAATATTTATGAAAATTTACTCACATTCTTGCCTTTGAGACTTTTTCGAAATTTGATGATTCATGCTCTTTCTTATTCGAATCTACTTAAAATTTTGCCACACTTGTTCACTCTCTAACTTACTCATCAATTTCGCTTTCAGATGGAGCCGAATGAACC
Organism: Lolium rigidum; assembly: GCF_022539505.1. NCBI lineage: Eukaryota > Viridiplantae > Streptophyta > Magnoliopsida > Poales > Poaceae > Lolium > Lolium rigidum. The sequence continues at coordinate 74,279,420 of NC_061511.1, read as the reverse complement.
CATCAACGCCAAGTTTTACCAGCTTGGAAACGGTGGAAGTCTGGTTTTCGAGCACGACCTCACCGCTGTCTCAACCTTTCTTGGGCGCCTTCACCCTGAGTTCCACGGGATTCAGGTGAACGATCAGCCCGGTGGTGAGTTGCGAAGGATCATCACTGCAGACCTGAGGGGCACGATGGAGTCTCCCAACTCGGAGAGGATCCTTTTCTCTTTCCGTGAGAGCAACTGGCTCGACGGACTCGCAAGAACCCTTCAGGAGGCACTTGCGCGTCTCTGTGGACAGAACATGGTGCGCCTACTTGCGTCCCGCTTCGCTCACCTTGTGAGGCGTGATGCCGCAGGAGTGCCCATGGCGCTGCAGTCTCACCCTGAGTTGAGGCACCACGCTCGTGCGTACGCCAACCAGACTCACCTCGCTCTGGCAACCCATGCTGATGCCATCAAGATGCTCTCAAGGGATCGCAACAAGCTCCGCCTGCAGCGTGCCAAGAGGGACGCTACTGTTGATCGCCTTCGCGCCCAGATCGCATCTTTGGAGGCCACTGTCAAGGCCTAGGAGGACCAGCTGAAGGAGATGGAGGAGGATGATGATGGTATCGACCTTCAGGGAGGAGGAGCCTTCCTGAGTGACGACGACGAATTTGAGGAGGACGAGTTCACTGAGGAGGAGGACTACGCGTTTCTGGAGCCAGGACCTGATGACGTCGTTCCGATTGACGTTGAGGACGAGGGTAGCTGCACTTGAGCACTTATGTAGGTGTGAGTTGTATCCCGTCCGTTGTATTGTAGCATGTGACATGGTTCTTCAAACCATGGAAAGAGTTGGGTGTTAGCTTGTAATGTGTTCTGTTGAATGAATGAATGAATGAATGAATGTGTGTTGTCATCAAAAGCATTCAAATTTTAAAGTTTTTGAACTTATCCAAAATAAACCATAGAATTTTCCCTCTTATCTTATGATCTTCTGTATATCCAGATGGCCCCTCCCAATCGCCACAACAATGACGCGATGATGCGACTGCTGCAAACCTTGCTGGAAGACAGGGAGACTGAAAGAGCTGAACGTCAAGCCAACATCGCCGCACTGCAAAACCTTGCGAACCAAGGCCATGGGAATCATGATCACCCGGGATCGAAACTCAAGAACTTTCGTAACACCAACCCTCCGGTGTTTAGCAATACCGAGGAACCCCTCGATGCCGATGATCGGCTCCGGACCATGGAGAACAACTTGGAAGTAGCTGGAGTGGAAGCCAACGAGATGGTCCTGTTTGCAACCCATTATCTCGCTGGACCAGCCCGAGCCTGGTGGACTAGCACCCGCGCCATGAACGGAGGTCAATTCATGACTTGGGCAGACTTCAAGCTTAAGTTCAGCAAGTACCATGTACCCCTGGGTCTTATCAAGAAGATGAGGGATAAATTCCGTGAACTGAAGCAAGGTCGCATGACGGTGGTAGAATACCGCGACAGGTTCCTTACCCTGTCAAGGTACGCCCCCGATGAGACCGACACCATTGAGAAGAGGCAGGAGAGATTCCTGAACGGACTGCATGATGAGATGCAGACTGTCCTAGTCAACATCCCCTTCGCCGACCTTGAAGCCCTT
>NC_061511.1:74209147-74277711 GCF_022539505.1 Lolium rigidum | reverse complement strand
CCCGAAACTCGGGGAGTCAGCGGTGCCGGTTTTGCGCTAAGATTTTGAGTTAAGTTTTGCGCTAAAAGTTGCGCTCTCACCACAAAACTCGGGGACTGGGAAGATAGACAAGAGAGAAACCGGCATGAAACTAAGGAAAAGATAAAACAAAGCCGGAAATGAAGAAACCGGTAAAGATTGAGAAAAGTTAGAAAAACGTACCATCAAGTTGTTCATGGCATCATACCACGCGCTGTCGAGCTCTTTCACGGCGCTGCGGAGCCGCATGAAGTGCTCCTCGGACGACCGGTCCCCAACTGGATCAGGTGCCGGCAGCCTGTCCTTGCCCAAGCCGCGGGTCGCCGGAGTCATGTCCGCGGCGTTCCACTTCTGGGCGTAGGGCAGGAGATGCCCCAGGTCCCGGCCTCGGCGTTGGAACTCAGTTATACGGCCAAGAAGACCGGTGGCCTTCGTGGCGGTATCCCTGGCGGCCTTGGAGACGTGCAGCACCAGAGGCTGCTGGCCGCCGGAAGGGGCGCTGGAGGCCGTCGCCTTCCCCTTGATAAGCTTGGAGGTCTTGGGCGGCGGCGCGGTAGGAGCGGCCCCGAGAGGTTTGGCGCGAGGAGCACCTGGCGGCGGCATGAGGATCGTTCGTGGAGACTGGGGAGCGCTGGGCGCGTCACCCGGCTTGGAACCTTCCGGCGCGGAAGATTCCGGCGCGGAAGTTGTTGTCTTTTCAAAGACGGGAGGAGCCGGAGGCTCCGCCCGCCCGGCAGCTTTTTCTTCTCCGGCGCCGATGTTGCCGGCGCCGGTATCCCGGGTCTCGCGGGGGAAGGAAGGATCCTCCTCCGTGCGGTGATCCGATGATGAAGGGGCCGCACGCCCCGGACTTGTTGTGCCCCCGAAAGGGAGGCAGAGGAATGTTAGCGGCACCCGAGGTGGTGCCGGGCTTGAGCGAGGAGGAGGGGTTGAAGTCCTTGCGGAATCTTCAGAGCCCGATGGCCTTGGGCCAAGCTTGAGCGCAGGGCTGAGAAAAAGAAAGAAAGACAGTTGGAAAAAAGCAACCGGAAAAAGAACTTGGCAAAAAAGAGGCAAGCCGGAAAATGAAAAACTTACCCGGAAGAGCTTGAGCGCAGGCCCCAACAGCGAAGTCCGGCGGAGGCACGGCGTGAGTTCGTCGGGCGCCGGAGTTGGAGCAAGCAACGGCGGACGAAGAGCGGCGGGGGCACAGAGGCGAGAAGCACTGTGCGCGAAGGAAGAGGAATGCGAAGAAGAGAAAGAAGAAGGGGCAGTTGTGCTTATAAAGGAGAGAGAAGATGGGCTGAAAACCGCTGGGCCGCGGCGGTTCGCCTCGCGGGCCGCGACGGTTCGCGCCGCGGGCCGCCACGTGGCGAAGAGGTACACGCGAGAAAAGAGGTGGCCACACGGAGGCGCACACGGGATCCAGAGCAGTTAGTGGGATCCGAAGTGATGCATTAAATGGGCGCGCGGGGTCGAAGCGAAGTGACAAGCCGACAACGCCACGACAGTCCACAGTGCGCATGTCACTGACAGGCGCGGGGCCCAAAATATTCTCGACACCGCCGAGGAAGTATTTAATGACCATAGATGCCGGAGGATAAGACACCGGATAATACCTTAATGAGAAGAGATAGTGGTGATCTGGGCAAAGATGCCGGATCCAAGCCTAAGGCCGGATAGATTAAACCGGTATCCTAAAAAGAAAGAACCTGGCATGGTCTGTTGGATAGGATCCGCCAGACTATACCAGTTTCGGGGACTAATGTTGGGGGGATGACCCCCGGTATGCCAAAGGCATGCCAAACCGGATGGTTTAGGCCGTCAAGATACCGGTTTAATGTTCGTACCGGAACTTAAGGATAAGAGTTTAGCTAAGTAGAGCTAAGCCGGTATCCCCAAGAGGGGTATACCGGAACCAGGTAAGAAGATACCGGACCTCCGGAAGGACGAGCAGGTCGGCAGGACTGGTCAAAGATTCTCTCCGAGCTAGAAGACAAAGATGAGCTAAGCAAAGTAACTTTAGACGAAGGGCTGACGATAAAGAGAAGGATGACGGTCAAAGAAGCCGGAGGACGTCAGCGTCCCTGATTAAAGAGGACTCCGGTGTCATCTATGATTAAAGCAGCTTTGTAAAGTAGTTTGTCTAGTCAAAGATGCCATTAGGGTTTCTTCCAGTGTAAGCCACCCTCTCCCCTATATAAGGAGAGGGGGTACTGCCTCTTACAGGCGCGAGACCACAGAGAGATCAGTGAACAGAACTTGTAACCATGTTGAGATCAATGAAGCTAGCGATCTAGTAAAGAGTTCTTCCTCTTGTCTCTCTTCTTGTTTACCGACCTTTGGTTGTGTTCTTGAGGAAAGCATCCGGAAGTTCTTCCCATCTAATCGCAAACCCTCCCCCGAATCCTCATACGTCCATTCGGCCCCAACTTAAGCCATCCTATGGCATCTGTTCGTTCACCACGACGACACCTTGTGGACTCCGCCATCCAGATGGAGGGCAAGCTGAACCAAGCCAATGAGAACCGCAAATGCCGCATGATGCTCCAGAGTGGGCCTAGCAATGCCCCGAAGTATCGCCCCAGCTCAAGCGGAGGTTTCACTCCGAGGAACAACAACAAGCCCCCTATGCAGAACTCGCGCCCCGGTTATCAGAACCGGAGTGGAGGCAACTCCAGGCCAGGAGGCCACAACAACAACAACAACTACAACTACAACAACAACAACAACTTCAACCGCGCGCCGCCCAGAGCTCCCAACCCCAACAACAACAACGCCAACACCGCCCCCAGAACCGGAAGCAACGCCGTCCCCGTCGCCCCCAAGGACAAGTCTACCATCACCTGCTATGAGTGCGGAGTGGTGGGACACTACTCCAACGAGTGTCCCAAGAGGCTCGCCAAGCTCGCAGGCAACACCGCTGCACCTGCTCAGCAGCAACGCCGCGTCTCCACCGTCAAGAAGTTCGCCCCCAACAACCCCAACAACCGCAACGGCCGTCTCTTCCACATGAACGCCGAAGAAGCCCAGGAAGCACAAGATGTGGTACTGGGTATGTTTCCTGTCAACTCAGTACCTGCCAGAGTGTTGTTTGATTCCGGAGCATCTCATTCATTTGTCACGGAAGACTTTGCATCCAAAGTAAAATTCAACCTATCAGCTTGAAGCATGTCATGATAGTTCAAATCCCCGGATCAACCACCAAAGCCAGAAAATTTTGCAAAAATGTACCCATCGTAATACATGAGGTAGAGTTTTATGCCAACCTGATCATTCTGGGAACCAAAGGTTTGGAAGTAGTACTGGGTATGGATTGGATGGCCAAACACCATGGATTGATTGACTGTGCTAAGAAAGCCATCACCATGACTAGTAGCACCGGTATCATAGTAGAACATGTATCTGAGAGACTACCCAGAAAGTTTACCTGCGACCAGAGTGTAGCCAAGCCAACCTTGGATCAGATCAGGGTCGTCTGTCGATACCCTGATGTGTTTCCTGATGGTCTTCCCGGTATGCCCCCAGATCGGGATATCGAGTTTATCATCGAGTTAATTCCTGGAACAGGACCTATAGCCCAGAGAGCCTATAGCATGAACCCAGCAGAACTAGTGGAACTAAAGAAGCAACTGGATGAATTACTAGCCAAAGGTCTGATTCGACCGAGTGCGTCGCCTTGGAGATCCCCAGTTTTGTTTGTGGACAAGAAGGATGGTGCCAGTCGTTTATGTACGGATTATCGTAAGCTTAACGATGTCACCATCAAAAAAAAATACCCCTTGCCAAAGATAGAAGACTTGTTTGACCAATTGACCGGTGCCACAGTATTCTCGAAGATTGATCTTAGGACTGGGTACCATCAACTGAAGATTTGTGCATCGGATATTCCCAAAACTGCCTTTACCACCAGATATGGACTGTACGAGTACAATGTCATGTCATTTGGACTGACCAACGCCCCCGCTTACTTCACGAACCTCATGAACAAGATCTTCATGAACTTCCTAGATAAGTTTGTCGTTGTGTTCATCGATGACATCCTAATCTACTCCAAGTCTGAAGAAGAACATGAGCAACACCGGAAGCTGTCCTAGATACCCTTCGGGAGCATCAGTTGTATGCTAAGTTTAGCAAGTGTGAATTTTGGCTGAAGGAAGTAGGATTCCTGGGACATATCTTGTCTGCAGGAGGAATTGCCGTAGATCCCGCCAAAATCAAGACTGTTGCAGAATGGAAAGCCCCAACACCCCAGACCGAGGTCCGCGCTTTTCTTGGATTAGCCGGATATTATCGCAGATTTGTCGGAGGCTTCTCGAGCATTGCTCGACCAATGACCCAACTGCTGAAGAAGGACAAGAAGTTCGAATGGACTGACAAATGTGAAGAGAGTTTCCAACAACTCAAGAGTAGACTGACCTCAGCCCCGATCCTGATCATGCCGGATATCACCAAACCGTTTGACGTCTATTGTGACGCCTCCAAGATTGGTCTTGGATGCGTGTTGATGCAAGAGGGCAAGGTGATATCTTATCTGTCTAGGAAACTGAAGCAGCATGAGCAGAACTATCCCACCCATGACCTCAAGCTTGCAGCTGTAGTATTAGCACTGAAGGTATGGCGTCATTACCTCATGGGTAATCGCTGCGAGATCTATTCGGATCACAAAAGCCTGAAGTATATCTTCACACAGAAGGAACTGAATATGAGGCAGAGAAGATGGTTAGAGTTGATCAAGGACTATGATATGGAAATCCACTACCACCCCGGCAAGGCCAATGTGGTAGCAGATGCGCTGAGTAGACTGCCGTGTCAGTTGAACTCCATGATAGCAGAAGAACAACCTAGCCTCTACCAAGAGTTTGAGCAGTTTAGAATGGAACTAGTTAGTGAAGGATTCCTAGCCAGCATAGAGCTTCAGCCCACATTGATTGATCAGATCAAGGAAGCACAGAAGGAAAATGCCAGCATTGACGGAATCAAGAAACAGATAGCTGCAGGGAAAGCACCAGGATTTACCGTAGATGAGGACGAGTTCTTTGGTACAAAGGATGCCTCTGCGTGCCATCGGACTCAGACTTGAAGCAAGTCATTCTGCAAGAGGCCCATGACACCCTTTATTCAATTCACCCCGGAGGTACCAAGATGTATCAAGACTTGAAGGAGCAATTCTGGTGGCATGGAATGAAGAGAGAGATCGGAAGCTACATCGGCAAGTGTGATATCTGTCAGAGAGTCAAGGCGGAACATCGGCGACCCGCGGGACTGCTGCAACCCCTACAGATTCCAGAATGGAAGTGGGATTCGGTAGGAATGGACTTTATCACAGGTTTGCCCAAATCCAGCAAAGGCAATGATTCAATATGGGTAGTTGTCGATAGATTGACCAAGGTAGCTCATTTCATCGCCGTCAAGACCACGTACCAAGGCCCGAAGTTAGCTGAACTGTACATCTCCAGAATTGTCGCTCTGCACGGAACCCCGAAGTCGATAGTGTCAGATAGAGGATCACAATTCACCTCAAGATTCCGCGAGAAAGTGCACGAAGGACTAGGAACCCGTCCGAATTTCAGCACCGCCTATCACCCGCAGACCGATGGACGGACGGAAAGAGTCAACCGGATGCTTGGAGGACATGCTGAGAGCATGTGTACTGGAGTACGGATCCAAGTGGGAAGACTGCTTGCCTTACGCAGAATTCTCTTACAACAATAGCTACCAAGCCAGCTTACAGATGGCCCCCTTTGAAGCTTTGTACGGAAGGAAGTTCCGTACCCCCCTGAACTGGTCAGAAGTCGGAGAAAGCCAAGTCTTTGGACCGGATGTTCTTCGTGAAGCCGAAGAGAAAGTGCACAAGATCCGCGAGTACCTCAAGACAGCGCAATCAAGGCAGAAGAGCTACGCCGACAAGAGACGCCGAGAGATGACCTTCGAGATCGGAGATTTTGTCTATCTCAAGGTATCCCCCCTCAAAGGAATGCAGAGATTTCAGCTGAAAGGAAAGCTCGCACCCCGATATGTCGGACCCTTCAAAGTGCTGAGCCGCCGAGGCGAAGTGTCCTATCAACTGGAGTTACCTGAAGAAATGTCGCTGTGCACGACGTGTTTCACATCTCACTCCTCCGGAAGTGCATTGAAGTCCCCGAGAAGACCGAAGTGTTCAAGAACATCGATCACCGATCGGTGGACATCAACCAAGACCTGACGTACCGCGAAGTGCCGATTCGCATCCTGGAGGAAGCCTACAGAACTACTCGCACCCGAAGCATCAAGTTTCTGAAGATACAGTGGTGCAACCATACGGAAGACGAAGCCACTTGGGAGCGAGAGGAAGACATGAAGAAAGAATACCCATATCTCTTTGGTACCTAACTTTTCTTTAAGATCTCGGGACGAGATCTTTTGTAAGGGGGAAGGGTTTGTAACATCCCAAATTTCAATAAAAGAGAGAAGCAAAGTTCCAGAGATCCAAATTTCAGAACCAACAAAAACTTTTCAATTGCATATAGTGCCCTGCATAGGACTTGTGCATTTTGAGTGATATGCCATGATGATTGTTTTATTGTTTATTGTGATGAACTCTAAAACCCTAAAGTGATCAAGTGAAGATCACCAATCAAATAAATCAAAAAGAGAAAGAAATCAAATAAGAGAAAAACCCTAAAAACCCTAACATATGGCTTATGCCATTTTTGCAAACTTTGACCCTAGACCCATTTGACTTCACCATTACTTGTAATATGCTATTTGATAGTTATTACAACTTTGGGGAATCAAAGAAACACCTTTTAAACCAAATCCAAAATCAAAATTTGCTCACATAGAATAATGGTCATTTCTGACTTTTATAGTCTGGTCACCACTTTGAGCCTCTAGAATTCAAGATTTCTAAACCAAACAAATCCCATTCTTTGCATGTCATCCAAGTACTCAACAAGGTGAACAACTTCTGTAAAGACCATCACCTCAAATTCATCTTGGATCAAAAGTTAGAAGCAAGCAAAGAGGAGACTTTGAAACATTTGCAAGATCACCAATTTTCAAATTGTGATCAAACCAGGCCACCCCTTGCTCACCACTTGACCTAGCTATGATCCCTGGACCTCACCCTACCTAGCCCATGCAGAGACACCTCCTGGACACGACCAAACATGGCCTTTCCATGGCCATGCCGGCCACTTTCCACCTCGACGAACACCTCTCTCTCTCTGCTTCTCCAGCTCGAGCCACCTTGCCAAACACGTCGCCCACGATCTCCTGAGATCGCCCGTACCCGCCATTGATCGAGAGGACGACGACACGGCCCGGACGGAGCGCGCCCAGGACGCTCCAGGTACGCCGCCAACGGCATGGTGACGTCACCCGTGCACGGACGCGCGCCACACGGGCACGCGTCGTTCGCCGTACCTCGCCGTACCCCGACCACCTCCGCGCGCCACGGTACTCGTCTCGCCACGCGGAGCTCGCCGGACAAGCTCGCGTCACCCCCTAGCGCCTACCGCCGCCGGAGAGGAAGCTTCCTTCCGCCACGGCCGCGACAGATACGCGCAAGCGCCCGACCGTCGTACGCCCCCATTTGCCGCGCCGTTGACGCTCACAGGACCGCCTTGACGTGGTGAACACCACCGCGCCCTCGCCTAGCCCTCTAGCTCACCGGAGAAGCCGCGCCCATGTCGACCACCACCCTGCCCCGCAGCACACCTCCCCTCCTACAAATAGAGGACTTCCCCGAGCAATCTCAGCACACCACCATGATCTCCTCTCACCACCGCTTCTCCTCACACCACTAGCCACCTCAATCGTCGCCGGAGCAAGCTCAATCGAGCGATCGGAGCCGCAGAAGCCCCGGTGAAATCGCCGTCGATCCAGGCCACCTCGAGCGACGCCGCTGCTACAGGCTGCCTCGCCGTCGTCTACAAGCTCGTCAAGCACACTGCCAACCCTAGCTGGAGCCACGGTGAGCTCGCCGACCCCCTACCTCGCCGCGCTAGTGACTCAATCTCGCCGGAGATGACGATGGCTCTGCGCCGTCCGATCCAGTTCTAATCCAACGCTCCCCTTTGATCCATACCGTTTCGGCTTTTAAGAGTCGCTGACGAGTGGCCCCCACTCTGTCAGGCGGCCCAAGCGCACCAGCTGCGTTACTGGGCCGTTTTCATTTCGTTTGAATCGTTACGGCCCACCTCGTGTTCCCGCCAGCCCGTTAAGTTCAAATTCGATTTAATTCTTTTCAAACAAATTCAATACTGGATCCAACTTTGAAAATCCATAGAATCTGTTTGGCTTGGCCAAATTTAACAAATTTCATATTGTTAGAAAGCTATGGAAAAGTTCTACAACATGCCACTGGTCTCACCTTGAGATCTGTTGTAGAAATAATGTGACAAAAGGAACAAGCCAGAGACTTTTGCACATTCAATTAAATCTTAAAAAACAACCAAAATAGATATTTAGTTAATTCCAACTCCAATAGCTCACTTTTGACTTACACTAATTGTTTCTGCAAGAAAATGGTGTGGTCACTTTGCATGATTATGCCCTAGTTTAAATAATGGGCAATATGGCTAGTTTACCTAAGTGATTTTTTCCAAAACTATTATGCAAACCATATGAAGTATTTTACTTCATTTAAATCTTGTCTCAAGTGAATTAATGTGATGTTTGAACCCCTGGTCAAACACTCTTTTATGAAATACTTGGAGATTTAAATCATTTGTAGAGTTATGAAATGGTATGAGGTGTTCTACCTCATTTAAATCATTTTCTCAAATGATGATAATGAATGGTTGACTTAGGTCAACATAAGTTCATGTATTCTTGTTTGAGAAATTAAATCTTAAGAAGATTTCAATGAGAGGAAATTATTCCTCAAGAACCCTATGGAAATTATCTTTCACACATGAATGAGAGGAAATGATTTTTCCTAAAGTCACACAACCAATGCACCCTAATTGAATTAATTGTGTGCTTAGCATAGTTTGTGTGAATGTATATGATGTTTGGAAAAGCCATTGAATTAGTGAGTAATTATACTCGTATTCACATTTAGACGCTAGCACCGGAGAATACCAGGAAGAGGAAGGATACTACCAAGAGGAGGAAGAAGAGAACCTTGAGAACTATCAAGGCAAGCTAATACTCTTGCAAAGTGCAAAACCCCTTTGGGGCAAGGCACCATGATTCTTATCTTTCCTAACACAAGCCTATCTCAAATTTTTTACTTTACAAGTTTTACTTGTTTATTTCAAAGAGTTACTTGGATAAATTAATTTGGTCTAAGTGATTAGGATTACTAGTGTAGCAAAGTTAGTCTCAAGCTAGCCAAGCAAGATAGCACCCCTCATGATTAGTGCTAGTGCTAAAATACTAAAACTTGACTACTCTAGATGGGAACATGTGACTTTGAAATGAATTTGAAACCTTGGAATGATGAGTCATTCCATTGAATGATTTTTTGAAGGTGAAAATGACCAAGAGAAGATGGTGATTTTTGATACAAAACTGATATTGGTTTGAATGCGATACCTTTCCAATTTTGAGTACCCCCACAATACCTGATTATGGGTAGGGTTTAACTGGAAGTTTATGCATCTTAGTATGGGTTCCCTCTGAACACACATCATAGGGGTTATGCCGAGGCTGCCTCCGTTGTTGAGAAAAGATGTGAAGTGAGGTGAATTGTAAGGCCAAGCCCTGTGCAGTTCTCAGGTTGACAGTTGGTCTTCACTGGGAGGCCAAGCTCATGGGGAGAGGTGCTCATACTAGGGTTTGTAAGTGAAAGGTTATGGTTGATGATCCGCGTACTGTGTTATGATGATTCGGGGTTATCCCGACGGATGAAATCAAATGTTGTGGCACAAGTGTGCAACCTCTGCAGAGTGTAAACCTATTCGAATAGCCGTGTCCACGGTTACGGACGGTTGGAAGGGCCATACAGTTTCCGGTGTCAGATTTTTGAAAATGTTGGTGAAATGGATGTTGGATTGGTGACTGGTTTGAAATATAACAAATGTTGTGGGAATGACACTAATGTTCCCACTTGAGTTAGTTAGCTCATGAATAAGTCTTTGTTCAAATACTTGTGAACTAAAATTGGCTTTATGCAAATTAAACTAGAGCTTAGTATCCCTTACTCAAGTTGCAGTAATTACATTAGTGTTAGTTTGCAAGTACTTAAAGTACTTACGGCTTTGTCCCTGGCTATTCAAATGGCCAGAGTATGAAGATGAACAGAACTACCAAGGAGATGACCAGCAGGACACCTACGACAACTAGGAGTCTTCCGACGTCAAGCGTTGGCCTGTGGACTAGAGAGTCCCTTTATCTTTACGCTTCCGCTATGAACTTGTGTTTGTTCGTTGATCAATAGATCAACTATTTGTGTAATATGGATCATGTGATTCAAGTTGTATGACAATATGGTTTGTAATAAATAATGACTGTGATACTTAACTATTATGCCTCGCAACAACAATATTCCTGGGATTGCGATGAATGACATAATAGGCATCTGGACTTAAAAATCCGGGTGTTGACAGGTACCGGGCGTGGCGCTGGCCTTGACGTCTTCTAGTCCCTCCTTCACGCATGCCTCCCGCTCCTCCCTCGCGCGTCCATGGGATGTCTTCACGTCCAGCACCATGTCCAGCTGCTCCTCTCCTCCTCGTGCGATGCTTCCTTCATCCTCGTACCTGATCATACACAAGTCAAAGGACTTAGGCAGTATAAAATTATCATCAATCAAAGTATCATTTAACAAGTTCACATGTTGTTTTAGTAGCTTCGCACGAGCTCTTGTCATAGGTCCAATCCTGACTTCATTGGGCTTGAGCTTCACATCAACATCGTCTTCATCTTGCAATAACGTAGGTAGTAGTTCGGTTGGGATGTCCTCATCATCTCCCCCTTCAAAAGGCGTCGACCTCAACGCTCCAAGGTCTTCTCCATCATATGGTGTCAAATCAGCCACATTGAAAGAATTACTGACACCAAACTCATCACTTGGAAGATCTATAGCATATGCATTGTCATTGATCTTGGCAAGCACTTTGTAAGGACCAGCACCACGAGGAAACAACTTGGACTTCCGTAGCTTCGGGAACCTGTCCTTGCGAAAATGAACCCAGACCATATCACCGGGCTTGAATAACATCTCCTTGCGCTTCTTGTTCATCCTTGCAGTATTGTTCTTGCCTTTCTTCTCAATTAGCTCTTTAGTATTCTCATGTATCTTCCGTACAAAATCTGCCCTCTTTGATGCCTCCATATTGACTCTCTCATGTATGGGTAGAGGCAACAAGTCAAGTCGAGTAATGGGTTTGAAACCATACACCACCTCAAACGGACACAACTTTGTGGTAGAATGTACCGCCGTGTTATAAACAAACTCCACATGCGGCAAACAATCTTCCCACTCCTTCAAGTTCTTCTTGATCATGGATCTCAACAGTTATGACAAGGTTCTATTCACCACCTCAGTTTGACCATCAGTTTGGGGATGACAAGTAGTATTGGAAAGTAGCTTTGTCCCCAGATTTCCCCAAAGTGTCTTCCAGAATGAGCTCATGAACTTCACGTGTCACGATCAGAAACAATAGTCTTTGGGACTTCATGTAGACGTACAATCTCCCTGAAAAACAGGTTAGCAATATGCGACACATCGTCGCTCTTGTGGCAGACAATAAAGTGTGACATCTTAGAAAATCTATCCACTACCACAAATATAGAATCATGGCCTCTCTTAGTACGCGGCAAACCCAACACAAAATCCATACTAATATCTTCCCATGGTGTAGTAGGTGCTGGTAAGGAGTGTAAAAACCGTGAGGCTTCAGCTTGGACTTGGACTTGTTGCAAATAATGCATCTCTTCACATACCTGTCCACATCCCGCCTCATCTTTGGCCAATAAAAATAATCAGCGAGCATGAGCAGCGTCTTCTCACGTCCAAAGTGACCCATCAAACCTCCAGCATGTGATTCATGCAATAAGAGCGCACATACGATTCTGGAACACATAGTTTGTTAGCTCTAAACAAGAACCCATCATGTATGTGATATTTTTCCCATGCTTTACCAATAGCACACAAGCGATGTGGTTCATCAAAATTATGATCAGTAGCATACAAATCACATAGAATCTCTAATCCAGGAATTTTAACATTAAGTTAAGTTAATACCATGTTCTTCCTAGATAGAGCATCAGCAACAATATTATGTTTTTCCTTCTTATGTTTTATAATGTATGGAAAAGACTCAATGAACTCAACCCACTTAGCAAGACGCCTATGCAAGTTAGATTGAGCTTTCAAATATTTTAACGCTTCATGATCAGAATATATGATAAAAAAATTGGCCACAAATAATGTTGCCAAACCTCAACTCTAATTAACGCATACAATTCTTTATCATATATAGGATAGTTCAACTTAGCACCAGAAAGTTTCTCAGAAAAATATGCAATTGGGCGACCCTCTTGCATCAACACACCACTAATTTCAATACCACTAGCATCACATTCAGTCTCAAATTGCTTAGTGAAATCAGGAAGTGCAAGCAATGGTGCAAAAGTTAACATACATTTCAGCTCATCAAATGCATGATCTTGGGTTGTGCCCCACTCAAATGCAACACCCTTTTTAGTTAATTCATTCAAAGGGTGCAGCAATAGTACTAAAATTGGGCACAAATCTTCTATAAAACCCAGTAAGACCATGAAAACTTCTTACTTGACTCACATTCATGGTAGTAGACCAATTTTGAATTGCTTCAATTTTAGATGAATCTACCTCTACTCAATGCTTAGAGACAACATAACCCAGAAATATGACCTTATCTTTGCAAAATGTGCACTTCTCAAGATTACCATAAAGTTGATTATCACGCAACACTTGCAAAACATCTGGAATATGCATAGTATGATCAGATTCATTGCGGCTGTAAATTAATATGTCATCAAAATACACAACCACAAATTTGCCAATAAAATCATGCAAAACATGGTTCATCAATCTCATGAAAGTACTAGGTGCATTAGTTAAACCAAAATGCATCACTAACCACTCATGGCGGCACAAAATCCCGGAACCGGCAACAAAGCCTGAATCGGAGAGGAAATTTTAGCAAATGTACTTGATTTTTGTTGCAATGATATGAAACAATACCAAAATAGTACAATAATATGAATCTATATCTAATATACCTCAAGGCCTACCCACTTGGCCACTTCATTAAGAATTACTCACAAATTGTCGCAACGAAGGCCTCTATCAAGATCCTAGATGTGACCATCATGAACTACAACGTGTTCAATGACCATAGGGGGAGGTCACGCGGTTAGAGCAGATGGTGTGTGATTGCAAGCACGGTAAGCACTACGTCGCCGATCGACTGACATGACTATTGGTGACATGAAGATTAGCTACGCGGCATTGCTCAAACATATTATCAGCTTAACGCACCCCCACAACAGTCACCCTTGCAACCTAATATTTTTTTCTCCCTTTGGAAAAGGAGGCCATAGGGAGAATATTAGTCAAGGATTTTAAATATTTTTCATGGATTTTAGATCGCCAACTACTTTCAGGACAAAGAGGTAAAACTAGGTATCTTTTCTTTTTATATTTTTTTGTTTCAAATCAACATATCATGTATCTTGATTTTTTGGTGGTTCAAAATTCAAATAACAGTGTATATTCTCATAGGGGTTCTTGGTTTAATGCCAACTATAATAAAGTATTTTAAATATTCTCGGCATTTTTAGTATAACATTTCTTCAATTAAAAGATCAAGTTTTGTTTTTAAAAGGAGTTTAATATCCAAACAAGTGATTTTTGCATCCCAACATTATGAAACATTATATCAAAAGCATAGGAATCGCCAGTGTTGGAGGGACCAGCTGATCCACAATATAAATTGGTGCCTGCGGTGCACACGTACCTGATGGCAAGGCCCTAGTACTTGTTCCTAAACGCCGCAACAGGCAGCTAAGAAGCACAGATTTTACTGAGGGTGTCGGCGGCCAAAGACGATTTGAGCTGTGACTTCAAGTGAAGGTTGTGACGGTGATTTGGGTTTGGTGGGCGATCTTGGCCGATCTAGGTTAGGACTGTCGCGGGAGAGGAGAAGAGATCAGGCGCCACCATCAATTCTTATCTAACCGGGGCGTGGATTCAGCATTTGCGATGGAACATTCTATTGGGCGAATAAAGAAACCAGCGCCGCTGGCCCCCCGGATTTCTGGGCCCAGGGCCGCCCCGACCGGGCCTCCCGTCCTTCACCAAAGGAACCAGAGGTAGCGGGTGCGATTTCTAATTGTTTTCTCATGGTCCTCCCGAGCACCTGCACTTGGCTGGTAAATCTAATTAAGCAACGCACATCAAAAGAATGGATCTTTCCGACCCTCTTAACTGGTCCCTGGTTTTGGCAATTCTTCTATCCACGATTAACTAGACAAGTAAACGGATGCTAGTCTGTCTATCAGTTATTATACGTTCATGGCTCGTCCTCGTGGATTGCTGAATGGTTCAGATGCACGGGTCATCGTCGCCCAGCCCCTTCAACCTCTAGATGGCTTGCTAGGACTTCTTCGGGCCTCTTAGGTGAGCCAGCCCCCGAATACGGTCGATCAATGCTTGCTTTAACTTCAAATACGTCCTTTCTTGCGGCTTCCTCTGTATCAAGTTAAATGAATGTACAATAATCAGTTCTACTCCATAAGTTATACGAGTTAGTTTTGTAGAAAATATTGAAATATATAGAGAGAGAAAACGACCTTGATCTTGGAGTTGGATGGGACCCCATAAGCTCTCAAGAGGTTTCGCCACTTGTCCTGAAGCATCATGGAACAACATGTTATATGAATTAATAGTTCCAATCAACTTCAGTATTCTCCATCGACAAGATAGAACAACTTGAATATTCACAAACAGCCACTAAATTGTTCGGAGCGAGCTATTATACATACCTTGAGGTTTGTCGGGTCGCGATCTGGTAATGACTTTTCACCTTTTTGGCCTGGGAAGTAATGTTCCTTCACCTTTGTCCATGCTAAACCATATCTTTCGAGGCCATCAACAAGTTTATGCACTTCTTCACCTGACCAATGGTCATTATTTTTTCTAGGTTGTGATTTCCCGCCTCGGCTTCCTGATGTCACATGGCCTAAGAACGGTGGGTTCTGCAAAACATCACAAGTTATGCATCCCTTTTCCATTAATGGGTGATGGATTAAAATTTGCATAGAAAGGATGTAAAAAACAAGCGCTAAACCCAAGTGGTTTTGAGTCCTTGAAACTAATAAACGCTGAAGTTTTAAACATGAAAATTAAAATGATGCTTACTCTAAAATGCATTGTTACACATCATACAACTTTATTTGGATACTTGGTAGTTTATAATGGAAAAAGAGCATACCTCTAAAGAACTAATGGCGCGTTTTCGGCTTGCTCGCCGTACGAGCTGTGCAGCTTTGGAGGTGCACCCTTCGCCTCCTTTCTTTGGAGCTGCCATGCGGCGCCCTCCAAGGTCAAGTTCATGAGATGACATTTTGCGTATGATCGCGTCCAGACTGAAAGTTCGCTGCAGAGGAATAAATACTCAGCTTTAAAATGAAAATAAAAATGATTAGCACCAAAAATTGCATGGTTACAGAGGAGACTACTTTCATCGATTATTTTTGGTACTACTTTATAACGGCCGTAGAGTAAATCAGTATAGAACTAAATTTGTTCCTACCAATGGAGATAGACTCCTCTTGCGAGAAGCTCTTGGGCCACGCTTCCAGTTTTCCTTCAGAATAAGGTCTTGAAAACGAAACATTCGTACGTTAGCTTTGGAATATACAAAATTGAATTTTTCCCACATGTGTAATAGAGTTTTAAATTAGATAACACCAGGTAATTAACATGTTACCTCCATAGTATTGGTCTCGCCATGTCATATCTTGGGGCTGCTCGATTGCGGCGGTTCCAAGGACGTGTTCTCGGCTTCCTGGCACTACAAGCTGTGATACTTGGGAGGCACCGTGGCACGCTTGGCCTCCTTTATCTAAAGCTTTCATGCGTCCTCCAAGGTTAAGTTCTTCGGATGGCTCTTGGCGCAAGATTGCACCCAAACTCGAAACTCGCTGCTGGAGAAAGGGATCCCATCCCACCCCGAAGCAGCATGCCCCATCTGCGGGCACCTCTTCTTTGAGTGCAATTTCGCACGTCGCTTCTGGGATGTGGCTGCTGACCAGCAGTTCTTCACCTTCCCAATGCCGAGCTGCGTCCACTCTGCCTCTGCGGCTACCTTCTATTTGCTGTGCCTCTAGCATATGTAAAAACATAGGAACGGAATTGTGTTCCAGGACATGAGACTCGGCCTCCCCATCTTTCTCAAGCTGTGCCGGGATGACGATCTCCTGTGGCAGGCTAGACTGCCCCCAGAGCTTGTGCAAGAAGCTAAGCGCTGGCTGGAGCTGGACTGCTTCCCCCTCCACTCCCATCCACATGTACATCTGAATAATTGTGGATGCAAAATGTTAGACTCACGTATAGATTAGTGGAAATTCAGGTGAAGGGCGATTGGCTTAGTTAGCGCCCTACTCTAATGTGCGCTACTAGCATAGATCGACAACAAGGCCTCTTATGTGAATGCACGGTGTCTATTTGTTAGCACGGAGATAGCTGATGAACGAAGGTAAAATCGGGGGAGTATACATAAAAATAGCTTATTACCTGGCTTGGAAGAGGGATAGTATCAGAAGATGGAGGCCAATCCAAAGGATCAGCCAATATGGGTCCCCAAATCTTTTTCTGGTCCTCGTCCATCCTATGCGTAGCTCAGCGAGCAGCTACCGCCTCTTCAGTGTAGGAATTGAACGTATCGCTGAAATCAGTGTTGTGCATTCATTCAATAATAATACACACATAGTACGTGCTAAAGTTACATATATAGAGTATATAAATGCGTATGTATAGTATTAGCACTATGATAAGTATGCGTGGTAAAGTTACATAGTACGTGAAACCTTTGGATACTTGATTCAATCGGCTGATGGCGATTGTACGGGCTATCTTCAGCCAGGTGGTTGGCTTAATACTAGACATACATGATGCATATATGAGTTTTGCTACTTTTATTTCGTTGGCTGATTTTTGTATCAACCTTATGTGATCCGTGATTTGTTAACCTTGATACTTGATACTCTCGCTTGGCAATAAAAGAAAGTCGTGTGCATCGTTTCGATGCAGAGCTCTGGTGATTGCTCCTATTTCGAAAAAAGATAGATTCTCCAGACAATATTTTTTCTAATATGCAACACGACTGAAATAGTATATTTAGACTTTATTTGGCACTAGAGTTTTGTTGATGATTAGTGGAGATAATTGATGTGGGCATTACCCTTCAGGTACCCGATATTGCCCTACCTCTTCTGGCCCAATAACGGATCTATCTGAAGCATCGTAGCTCAAGATGGACCAATACGTCGGTTGCACGGTGGAAAGATGGAGATGATTTTTTGAAGAACAAGGAGACGTTCGAATAAGAAAAGGATAGATAGAATCTCTTTCTATTGTAGTCGAAGCCGTGCAGGACTCTTGGGACCTGGCCTCCTATATAAAGGTCAGGAGAGGGCCTGCTGGATCCTATCTCATAACCGTGTATGTCAAACTCTAGAAACCTTGCCTCTCGGCGAGAACATCACCACGCAGTCCTTCAACTGCCCCATTGTTATCGATTTCACCTATAATCAAGATCATACACCTCACTGAGGGCCCCGAATCTGGGTAAATCTCGCTCCCCGCTTGTCTGGTATCCGATGTCTCGTGCTAACCTGCAGAATTCCGCTAATCCTAAGCCCATCATGGTGGGCATTGCCGAGGAGCCACATCGTCAATAATCCTCATGAAACCCTAAATCCCCACTTATTTCTAAAATCATGTTTTAATATTTCTGATTTGTTAAAATTTAGATGTATCTAGATGTTCTTTATTGTCTAGATACATTCAAATTTTAACAAATTTCAGACAACCTTAATGGAACAGAGAGTATCATAGTATTGAGAGAGTTTAATCCCCACTTATCCTTACTTTTTTCAAAATCTTAGTGTACTTTTTTCAGTATCTAATACTCTACCATTACCTAGTGATATCTTCTTTGGTATTAGAATCTTGTGGGGATTAGTGTGGATAATACTCTAGAGTATTGGGTGAAGCCTCTCACATCACCCAATTCCCATAAAACCATATCCTCAATCTACTTGGTAGGGGTAGAGTATTGAAGATTGAGAAAAATACACTAAAATTTAGAAAAAAGTGGGAATAAGCGGAGATTAAATTCGCTCATACTCTAGCACCAAACATGCATGTAGAATAAGTGAGGATTTGAATTTTGATGGGGATTATCTCACTAATTCGAACTAAAACTCTAGTATAAAATAAGGCTGAATTAGGGATGAGATTTTGTGAAAATTAGACGAAGGTGAAGATTTCACCCAAGTATTTTCTCCAGTAACCTCCAAAAAACTCTAATGGCAAACAAAACGGAAGTGTCGAGATCAGAGGAGATCGGATAAAAACGAGGGATTTACCGAACCTGGAAGTACGAAGAAATAAAACCAGCGGATCTGCAGAAACCAGACAGTATGCATGCATCAGCTAGGTCGCTAGAGCGGGTGCATGCTGCGTCTCGGCTGATCCGTAGCCTCTCTCTCACACTCGATAGTGACCAAGGACGACGATGCGAACGATGTCCATACCGAGCACTCCACTGCCCCGGCTGGTGGCCTGAGCCGCGCCTGAACTATGCTGAAGCGGCCGGCGCCCGCCGGGAACCGTTGCTCTTGAGATTCCCTAGAAGATTGATCCCCGCGCTGTCGTTTCTACGCTCAGCGCCGCCGCTTTGGTATCTCAGCTTGACAACGATGAGGGTTGCTGTGGCGTGACATGCATTGATCCGGCCCAAATTGCAGCCTGGGTGCTGGGGAGTTGCGACTATGTCTCTTACCTGGCCTGTGGTGAGGATGGACGCGCACGCCGCCGGCGATGGTGCAGGACTGCAGCGGTGGAAAAGTGGCAGTGGAACGCGGACGGCGAAGGAAGTAAGGGAGAGCTGGAGAAGAGAACAGTGGTGGAATAGTGTCCTCTGTGATGCAGACGTCGAAAGGGCATCTGTCCCTCTCAAATGTCACGCAGCCAGTCAAGGGTCACACTTCAGTCTTTTTTTTCTCTTCCATTTTTTTTTTCTTTCGGAAGATAGTCAAAGCAGTCCTGCAGTTTTGCACCAATGCATGCTAGCTGTAGCAGAAAGAACGCATGATGGGAAGCCGGGATGAAAGGAAGACATGCAACAGCAAAAATGAAGTTACGCCGCCGGCAGCTTAATTTGACGTGATGTGTGTACAACTCTATATATTTAAGAAAGAAAAGGAAATTATTAGAAGATTGAGAAAGATTGAACTAGCTAAATTATTAGGTGATAAAGATTAACTATTGTGATATTGACAAACAAAGAAAGATAAAGATTAACTATTGTGATATTGACTATATTCAGTTCAAGATTAACACTTTGCACATGAATTAATGCCAATATGTCCAACGACATATCAAGTCTAATGCACATTAACTTGTAGTAGCTACTGGTGGGCAAAAACTGTTTAATGTTTTTACCAATTTCAGCTTACTTTAAAATTTTATACTAAACTGAAAATGAAATTTAGGTTTGTGAACAGAAATGAACTTGCTCTCACCAGCCGGTTTGAACCATTTCCTTGTGGTGTTATTTTTGCACACTTCTACTTGTAGCCTACTAAGTTGTGCCATCATTATGTAGTCAACCTAATTAAATTATATGACTAAGTACAATGTGTCATATGTATCTAGTAAATTGTATTATATGTATCTAGTAAATTGTGTCACACCAACTACCACATCAATTACTAGATGCTCCAATAAAAAGAGCACTTAATCCAATGCAATCCTTTCATTCGTATCCAACATCCTCCTCGAATTAGGCTTTCGCCCCGCTATATTAATATAGCAACGAACTGATACAGGATAGCGACCACCGCTGGGGCAAACAGCACATCAAAGCCCAAGAGAAAACAAAAGAAGAAGAAAAAAGAAAGAAAGGATGACAAAGCCGGATCGACGAAAACGCTGATGATCCGCAACCGCTGCGCCCTCCGGAAGATTCCCACCACGAGCCTAGCCCTCCGAAGCGCCGAATACCAAGGCAGCACCTTCAAGAAGGGATGCGACGATGACGACGCCGTCTGCCCGGACAAGCCTAGGGTTTCCCCGGTATGCGGAAGGGCGGTGGGAAGGGAAACCCCGACGCCCCTCAAGAGGGAATGGTGGCGCCCGCGAGCGTCACCGCGTCGGTGTCGGCCATCGACAAGGATTTCTCCCGTCCCCCAAAGACCCACGGCCCCGGACACTCCGTCATGCTCCGCCAACCTCGCCGCCCACCAACTCGCGCCACCACGGTCACGCCACCACCACCGCCGTCTCACCGTGACCCACCGACGAAGACCGACAAAACCGGTAGGAAACCCCCGAGCCGAGGGGAGCCTGGACAGCAGCCTCGCAGGAGGACGCCACCTCCACCGCCAGCTGCGGTGACAGACCGGACGCAGCTACAGGAGCAAACCAGGCCCCTCTGGCCCGGCCGAGCCCGACGGGCTCGTGAAGCTCCCGTGGCCGCGCTGCAGTCCACGCGCCGCCGTCCTAGCCACACTCAGCAGGAGAGTCTCCACCAGCCGTCGGGAGCAGACCTAGGATGCCAGATCTGGCCCGCCCAAGCCCAGATGGGGCCCAGGCAGGCCCAGATCTGGGTCAGAACCGCGCCGCCGTGACCTCCATGCCGCCCCGCCGCCAAGAGGCTGCGCCGACGCCGCCACGTCGCCCAGCGTATCCAACATCCAAGCTCCTTCAAATTCTCTCTACATCTTTAACGGCGTGCGGCAGCAGGCATAGAGACCACCGGCAGCAGCTGTATATACCTACGTCCACGCCGTAGAACTAGCAGCCGACCAATTAGATGGGAGCCACCAGCCTCGTCACGCGAGGGGTCGCACCGTTCGGTTCAATAATGCGCCTCTATCAAAGCTCAGCGGCTCGACCCATATGATTAGATTATGTGCGGAGACACAAACGCGACGAATATTTACGTTTTGGATGCCGCTCGCTTTTTCACGTTCCGCCTAGCAGCGACCTAGAGGCATGTTTCGACCGCATCGTATATGCGGTAGTCGCTTCGGCGGTCTTCGCTTTCGCGTCTACACCACAACTTTCGCCATCAGTGCCGCTGCCGCTTACTCTTCTGCACGCGCACTGGTGGGCGGTGGCTAAACTTCTGTGAAACCATAAATGACATTTTATCATGCACACCACCGACACCTCTGCTCCCACCCTCACCACCGCGCGCCGCTGCATCACCATGGGGAAGAAAAAGCGCGACTCCGAGGCGTCCGGAAGCGGCACCAAGAAGGACACGCGGCCGAACATGGCGCCGCTCCCCTTCTATATGGCGCGGGTGTTGCATGCAAACTGGGTGATGTTCCACAGGTGGGGGATGTGCACCTTCCTCGCGGCGGTTGGCGGCTCAGCTGCCGCCGGGTGCCTATCCCGCCGGTGCCTCTTCGCAAGCCGAAGAGGAGCGCCGAGATCCGGCGCAGGCGGCGGTACTTGCCACCGGACCTCCGTGACGATCCCACCTTCGTCGTGCACTCCAATCAATGGCACACCTGGCACGAGACCGAGGAGGATCCGAGGAGGAAGACGGGCTTCCTCGGTGACTTCCCGTTTGAGCAGCCACCATCGCCTCCTCCTGCGCCTCTACAGGACAACGACGATGCGTTGGCCTACCACAATGAGGAAGCCAAGGATGACTCATACGACTTTGCCGCCAGCGTCTTCCACGAGTGGCGGCTGCACTGGTACGCCACCGACATCATGTCGCCTGGCCTCACGGAGGAAGAGGCCCTATGACAGGCGCTGCAAAACTCGGCCCCGCACCTGCCACCGCCTCCACCTCCGTCGTTCAACCCGTGGGCTCCTCCACCTCCACCTACACCAACAGTGGCACCGACTTATGTTCCACCGGTTGCCAACTAGCCGTGACAGATACAAGAATTCGTCCTGCTCGACGACGACGAGGAGGAGTATGCTAGGGTACCAGGAGATACATGCGAATTTTACTATTTATATTTTTATTTTCCTTTATTCACTATGTAAATTATGTTTATGTTGAAAGAATGCAAAACCAAAAAAAAATTGTGTCGTGCCACTGGGGGCACCCCCGGCGCAAACGGGCGAGCGCTCGATTTCGATCATTTCCACCGATGCAAACTGACACGCGCAACCACTTTGAGCGTCCGATATGCATCGCCCGTTAAAGATGCCCTTATGGTTGAAAGGAAAACATTTAACAAGAAATGTTTATCTGAAGTTACGTGTGCCGTAACAAGATATAAGGGCTTCTCCGACGACCTGCAGACGAGGAGTACCCAAAGTGATCATTTGTTTTCACGCGGATTAAAAAAAGGGTCTGCCTCCGGCCCAGGGGCCCAACGTATAGTGGCCGGGCTGTCCGTGGGACGCATTCTGCGCAGGCGCTGCATGGACGAAGCGTGTGATTGCTCCCCTTTGCTTCCGGTCCGCCTGGCAGCGACCACAATGCGTGGATCGTTGCTCTCCCTGCGAGGCCTGAATCAATGCCTCCCTGTGAGGCCGCATCGTTACCCCTCCATGTGTGGCCGCGTCGCTGACCAAACATGTGCCTACTCGTCGCGGCGTCTACAATGGCACTCTTCGGCTTCAGCGGCACTGCCAGTACTGGCGGATGGCAGTGGGAATTTCGCATCGCCATCAATGGCACGTGCGTGGAAAGCTACGCAAGCATTCATAGAGGCCGCCCCTCCCTTTATAAGGCAGTCGGCTTTTGCCCCACACCATTGCCACCAGCTAGCTAGCCCCCCATAGAACAGGCAACGCGACGTCAGCCATGGACAAGAGATGGCCATGGCGGAAGCAAAAGTATGACCACGAGGTCGAGTCATCGGCGGTGAAAAAGAAGAAGGCGAAGAAGCCACACATCCGCGTGTCCGTCACCGTCGAAGTGGCCCGCGCCCTGAGCGCATGCCATGGTCAACGTTCACCTCCCATCTGGTTGGTGCTAGAGCCATCGAAGGGTTCCCATGCTGCCGGTGCCACGGGAGGGACGGGAGCAACATCGGGAGATCACTCGACGCAGGGACTTCTGCCTCTAGACCTCCCCGCCAACCTGACATTCAGCTTTGAGTCGCTGATATGGGACATGTTCGAGCACCTCGAATGGGACCCGAGGTGTCGAGCGGGGTTCCTCGACGACGACGAGTTCAACTACGCCACTCCGCTCGCGTCGGTGAAGGAGGACAAGGAGGAGGAAGACGAGGAAGACGAAGAGGAGGAGGAGGACGATGACGAAGAGGAGGAGCGGGACGACACCGAGGACAACATTGGCTACCTCGCGGAGAAGGCGAAGGAGGAGGGCAAGGTGGACGAGCTCCATCTCATGTAGGAAGGCGTGGATGAGGAGGAGGCGATGAGGTTGGCCATGAAGGCCTCGTAGAAGCAACCCCCACCGCCAACGCCACAAGCACCTCCGCGTTATGCCTCGGCGGTCATGCCTCCCGAACTGCCAGAGGAGGCCATGAGGTTGGCCATGGTGGCCTCGACCGTGGCGCTGCCACTGTGGTCACCGTGGCCCGTGGCGCCTCCTTTGTACGGCGCACGACCTCTTTCCTGGACGGCCCACGTGCAGCGCCCTCCACCTCCTCCGCCTACATGTATAGCATTGTCGCTGCCCCAACAGCTTGCACATTGTGGCCTTGGGCACCTCCGACCTTTATTGACCAAGTCGATGATGACAACCAGTCGCCAACCATGGCGGGTGTAGCTAGGGTTTATTTTCAAAATTTTCCAATGTATTTTTGGCACTATGGACTGAATCTACTGGTTTGAAAAAAAAGTTAGGCAAAAAATGCGCCGGACTGCTGGAGCTACCCTGCCCAAACGGACATACCAACCAAAGCAGCCAATTTGGTGTCTGCCGTCCCACGCAAATGAAGGCATACAGTCACTTTTGGTGTCCGCGTTGTGTCGGGCCGTTGGATATGCCCTAACAGGGGCACCGGGGTAATAATAAAATCTAAACTCTTTGTAAGTTTTGGCGGCTCCATGCCGAGCGAATTTTTTGGAAAACACCTGCGAAAAGTAACTAAAAAAATCCCCCAGGGATTCAGGGTGGCTGCGAGGATGAGGTGTCCCCACCTCGACCCCCGCTAGTCTGTGTCTCCACCATTACCCACTAGGCTGCCTGACCCTCGCTGGGGACTCCACGGGGACCTTGACGTCGATGTAGGAAGGAGGATATGGAGTCCGGAGGCAGACTGCAAATTGTCATGTTTTTATACTTTCGATCTCCACCCCGTGTGTCGCAAATAAAATACCAACGGGTATATATAGATAGTTTTAGGTCAAATATGTTTGTAGAAGAAAGATTTGCGGTAACATAAATAGCATGGGGTTGATTTCATACCACCAGAAATTATGTTGGAACTCACTTTATAAAAAGCATTCATAAGTGGCCCAGACATCTTTATTTGCTCTAGATAAGCAATATGTGAATAGTCGTTCATGGTGAATATCTGAAACTTAGTAAACAAAAGTAAAATAATAACAAGTTCATGGTGGATGCGTGGCACCGTTGCTCTCGAGCTTCCGTAGATGCTTGATCCCCGTGCTGCCGTTTCTACGCTCAGCGCCGCCGCTTTGGTATCTCAGCTCGCCAACGATGAGTGTCACCGCAAAGCCTCATGTATTGATCCGGCCCAAGTTGCGGCCTGGGTGTTGGGGAGCTTCAATGGCATCGCCTCGTCACGCACACCAAACTTTTAAAAGGCGACCGACATCTTCTCTGACATCGTCCACACCATCAACACCTCCGCTCCCATCCTCATCAACGCGCACCGTCGTATCACCATGGGAAAGAAAAGGCACGACTTCGAAGCGTCCAACAGCAGCGTGAAGACAGAGGGCCGACCGAAAAGGGTGCCGCTCTCCGTCGACATGACGCGGCTCATGTACCGGAATTGGATGCCATGCCACCGCCGGGGGGACGTGCACCTGCCTTGCGGCGGCTGACGACTCAGATACCTCCAGGTGTCTGTACGAGACGGTCATGGCGGAGAGTCGGGAGTTCCAGCTGCAGAATACCATGACCGATGACGAGATCGCGAGTCTCGGCATCCTCGTGTCAGAGGTGGACCAACCGGTGCGTCCGTCGTTGCCCCGGTACATCACCGACATCATGTTGTCAGGCCTCACGGAGGATGAGGCCCTGCAACGGGCTCGGCAGAACTCGACCCCGCACACCGACGCCTCCACCGCCGTCGTTCAACCCGTGGGCTGCTACAATTCCACCTCCACCACTGACAACACCGGCGTACGTTTCGTCGGTTGCCCGCTGGCCACCTGGCCGCCTGGTCGTGGGCAATAGCGGATTTCGTCGTGCTCAACGATGAGGACGAGAAGTAGGCTAGGGGGTACATCTGCCTTTTAGTTTTAGTTTTTTTTCTTTATTCACTATGTAAATTATGTTCGCTTGAATGTAAATCTTAAAATAAATTTGTCGCCCCCCGACACAAATGGACGCGCGGTCAAATTCGATCATTTGGACCGACGTAAACGGACGGAGGCGATCAATCTAGACTTCCGATCCGTCGGCCCGTTAAAAGTGCCCTTATTAGAGCATCTCCACCGGCGGCCCCGATAGCGTTTTGGGGGCCAGGAGCGAAAATGGGTTCGCACCGACGCCCCCCAAACGGCGCGGGGCAATTTTCGAGCCCAATAGAATCGCCGGCAACCCCGTGCCGGCCCCTTCACCAAGGGTGCGAATCGGGCGCGCCGACGCCTCGCCGAACGACGGTTTTCGCAGCTGAGGGCGCCTTCTCAGCGAGAGGAAGCGGCGGTTCGCATCGGAAACGGCCCGAGGAAGTTGGTCATCGGCGTTAATGGCCTCCCGCGCGGAAACCCAAATGGCCGCTTCAACACCGTCGGCCACTGCTGGCGTGTAGGGAGTTAGAAATCCCTGGGGTGTAACAGCGCCAGAAAAGTAGCTGCTTGTGACGGTAAAGCACACGTCCGTTGGGAACCCCAAGAGGAAGGTATGATGAGCACATCAGCGAGTTTCCCTCAGTAAGAAACCAAGGTTATCGAACCAGTAGGAGATGAAGGCCACGTGAAGGTTGTTGGTGAAGGAGTGTAGTGCGGCGCAACACCAGTGATTCCGGCGCCAACGTGGAACCTCCACAACACAATCAAACTATTTTGCCCCAACTTAACAGTGAGGTTGTCAATCTCACCGGCTTGCTGAAAACAAAGGATTAAACGTATGGTGTGGAGAATTATGTTTGCTTGCAGAAAACAAAAGAGAACAATGATTGCAGTAGGTTGTATTTCAGATGTAAAAGAATGGACTGGGGTCCACAGTTCACTAGTGGTGTCTCTCCAATAAGATAAATAGCATGTTGGGTGAACAAATTACAGTTGGGCAATTGACAAATAGAGAGGGCATAACAATGCACATACATATCATGATGACTACTGTGAGATTTACTTAGGGAATTACGACAAAGAACATAGACCGCCATCCAGCATGCATCTATGCCTAAAAAGTCCACCTTCGAGTTAGCATCCGCACCCTTTCCAGTATTAAGTTGCAAACAGCAGACAGTTGCATTAAGTACTGTGCGTAATGTAAACAATACAAATATCCTTAGACAAAGCATTGATGTTTTATCCCTAGTGGCAACAGCACATCCACAACCTTAGGCGTTGCTGTCACTCCCCCAGATTCAATGGAGACATGAACCCATTATCGAGCATAAATACTCCCTCTTGGAGTTACAAGTATCAACTTGGCCAAAGCCTCTACTAGCAACGGAGAGCATGCAAGATCATAAACAACACATATATGATAGATCAATAATCAACTTGACATAATATTCCATATTCATCGGATCCCAACAAACACAACATGTAGCATTACAAATAGATGATCTTGATCATGATAGGCAGCTCACAAGATCTAAACATGATAGCACAAGAGGAGAAGACAACCATCTAGCTATCGCTATGGACCCGTAGTCCAAGGATGAACTACTCACGCATCAGTCCGGAGGCGGGCATGGTGATGTAGAGCCCTCCGGTGATGATTCCCCTCTCCGGCAGGGTGCCGGAGGCGATCTTCTGAACCCCCCGAGGTAGGGTTGACGGCGGCGGCGTCTCTGGAACTTTTCTCGTATCGTGGCTCTCGGTAATAGGGTTTTCGCGACGGAAGGATTATATAGGCGAAGGGGCAGAGTCGGGGGAGGCCTGAGGGGCCCACCCCATATGGCGGCGCGGCCAGGGGTGGGGCCGCGCCCCCCTATGGTGTGGCCGCCTCGTGGCCCCTCTTCGTCTCCTCTTCGGTGTTCTGGAAGACTCCGTGGAAAATAAGATCGTGGGCTTTTGTTTCGTCCGATTCCGAGGATATCCGTAAGCTAACTTTTCTGAAATCAAAAACAGCAGAAAACAGGAACTGGCACTGCGGCATCTTGTTAATAGGTTAGTTCCGGAAAATGCATAAAAACATTATAAAGTGTGAGTAAAACATGTAGGTATTGTCATAAAACAAACATGGAACATAAGAAATTATAGATACGTTGGAGACGTATCAGCCACCGTGCCTGGTGGTACGGCCGCGACGTCGACGACACGCTCCGCCAGTACGGATTCCGTCCGCGCGTCCGCGGGCAACGGGAGCCGGTGTACTTCCCGTAGGCGGCCTGCATGGCGCCGACGCCGACCCTGCAGAGGCCACCGGAAAGGACCGCAGCGTCCGGAAGCTCGTGCACCGGATCGTTGTCCGCCGTTGCGCGCACGCGCTCAGCCGCACCAGCGCCTCCTTCCGGAGGCGTCGTCATCCGCGACGAGGCGAGGCGCGCGTCCTCTGCTCCGGCCCTTCGGACGACGGGGTCGGGCCGCCGCCCCCGCGACAAGGAGGAGGACGCCGCGGCCTCGCCACCACTTCCGCCGGTGAAGAAGAAATGGTGAGAGAAGGAGGCCAAGGCGCAGGCGGCCCTCCGTGGCGACGGCGACGAGGAGGAGTTCCCCGCCCTACAGTACATTGTCGATCGCTCCGTCGACGAAGACTACCGGCATATCGCGATTGACCCGCGGTAGGCGGTGGTGTGGTCCGCTAGGGACCACAGTGCCACCTACGTCAACCTCGCCGGACCATCCGAGCTGCCGGCGCCAAAGGAGGAGAAGGCCGACGACGTCGACAGCTGGTCCTTCGGGTCATCCATCGGCGACGACCTAGACTTCACCGCCTTCGACTCCCAGCGCTGCTAGATTTTTTTTTAGTTTGAATTCATGTTAAAATTTGTACAAATTTCGTTCGAAGTTCGTATGAATATCATTTTCAAAATTTGAATTTGATTTTCTAAATCTATCGGGGCCGCTGATTTGGGGGCGTCGGTGTGGGAACAGCATCCCCAAATAGAGGATGTTTTGCCGACCGTCCATACGACAATGTTGGCGTTCCTGCCGGCGCCTATTTAGAAGATGCCGGTGGAGATGCTCTTAACCTGTGGTGACGAGTGTCTATTGTCTAGCTTGTGATGACGATAGACGCGCACGCCGCCAGCGCTTGTCCAGGACTGCAGCGATGGAAAAGTGGAAGGGGCTACGGATGGCAAGGGAAGCAAGATAGAGCCGGAGAAGACAAGAACTTTTTTTTTTTTGACGGGGAAATGGGAATTCCATTAACCAGAGGACGCAGCTAACTCGCTGGTCACCATAACCGATACACACTGAGGCGGATCATCCGCCCACCCCACACACTCGTCCTCCCCCTCATAGCCAAGTTTAGCCAGGCTATGTGCTACTTTATTACAAGTACGACTTACAAACGAAAACTCGAAAGCCTCAAAATCTTTGATGCAATTGCTTCTAATGTCACGAAGAAGGACTCCGATCGTCGCCAGCTCATGGCTTGAAGAGTTCAGTGCATTCACCAGCACCTGTGAGTCAGACTCGAAGATAACCCTGTTCAGACCCAAAGCAGCAGCACCCTCTACCGCTGCTGCACATGCTTCCGTTTCCGCTTGCAGAGCATCGTGCAGGTGTCTCAGTTTTCCTGCTGCTGCTGCGATAAATTCACCCTCGTCCGTTCGCGCCACAAAACCCCAGGCTCCAGCTTCAGTTTGGTGATGAAAGGCCGCGTCAAAATTTACTTTTGTGAAATTCTCCCTTGGCCTTTTCCATCCCGAGCTTGAGTGGTCACCAGTTCTTGTCGTTGGCGTCTCGGACTGAACCTTCTCCTCCTCCAGATCGAATTCACACCAATGTTTCTGAATGACATGGCAGACCTGGTCCGTTGATCTCATCAATTCTCCTGCGTTTGCCTTATTTCTTGTTGTCCACCAGTTCCAGAGCAACAAAAGCGTCATATTTCTCCGCTTCCCGGGTAGAGCTAGCACCCGTCTAAGGACCTCCATTGGATCTTGTGCCTCAAGGAGAGACACTCGGACATCCTCAAGGAACAGAGCTCTCCACACATGTTTAGCCTTCTTGCACTTCAGAAAGAGATGCCCCCCATCCTCATTCATACGGTAGCACATGGGACATCTAGTGTCCAGCTCAATCTTCTTCCTACTTATATTCATCCGTGTCGGTAGGCTATTCCGTGCCAACCTCCATAGAAATATTTTGACCTTCCCCGGAAGCTTCACCCTCCATAACTGCTTCCACAGCGGATCAATCTCCTGTATAGTTCCTGACGACGATGCAACACCCCTCTTATGTGCTTTCAAACTCATGCCAAGGTGGTATGCCGACTTCACCGAGAACAACCCTTTCTTATCCGGATGCCAGGCCACATGGTCCTCCATTCCCCTACATATGGGGATCTTCATGATATCCTTCACATCCTCCTCATAGAATAACCCCTGCAACACCTCCAAGTCCCATTGGTTTGACATTGGATCGATCAGGTCCTCGACCTTCAGATCCTCTCCCAATCCATCAGGTGTGCATGGCCTCCGTGTCCTACCCCTCGGGATCCATGGATCTGTCCACACTTTGATATGTTCTCCGGTCCCAACTCTCCATATCACTCCTTCTTTCAGTAACTGAAGGCCCTGCAGAATGCTCCGCCACGAATATGACATTCCAGGTTTAGGCTTTGCCTCCAGAATTGTGGTATCCGGGAAGTACATAGCCTTTAACACTTCACAGCATAAGGAATCGGGATTTTGAAGCAGTCTCCAGCTCTGTCTAGCAAGCATGGCCAGATTAAAAACATGGAGATCTCTGAATCCAAGTCCTCCATCTTGCTTCGCCCTGGTGAGACACTCCCAGCTTACCCAATGGCACTTATTCTTCCCCTCCTGCTGGTCCCACCAAAAACGACAGATCATAGCACTGACTTCATCGCAGAAAGTTTTCGTAAGATCAAAACAGGACATCGCATACGTGGGGATCGCCTGTGCTATTGCTTTAATCAGTATCTCTTTCCCCGCTTTTGAAAGTAATTTTTCCTTCCACCCCTGTATGCATTGCCAAACTTTCTCTTTCAAATATTCAAACTCTTTTGCCTTGGAAGCACCTAAATGGACCGGTAACCCCAGGTATCTCTCATTCCGTGATTCCCTCGGTATACCGAGGATGTTAAGAACCGTGCGCTTCGCTCCCCTTGTTGTTCCCTTACTGAACATCGCCGAGGATTTTGTTGCATTTAACATCTGTCCTGAACTCGCTTCATACAAAGCCAGAACTTGCTGCAAGCTCTCAGCATTTCGAGCATTTGCCTTCATAACTATCAACGAGTCATCCGCGAAGAACAGGTGATTAATTGATGGGGCCCCTGGGCATAGCCGGACTCCTTCAATATCTCCATTCTCATTAGCCTTTTCAACAGCACCGACAGACCTTCTGCACATAGGATAAAGAGATAGGGTGAAAGAGGATCTCCCTGGCGAAGGCCCCTCTCTGGTGTGAATGGCTCCATCAAGTTCCGATTAACTTTCACCCTGTACTTAACAGATCTAACACACTTCATAACCAGGTCAATCCAAGCCTGTTCAAAACCCATCTTGGCCATCATACCCTCCAAGAAACTCCATTCAACTCTATCATATGCTTTGCTCATATCTAGTTTCACCGCCACTAGACCATCTCTCCCCCCTTTCCTTCGGTGCATCATATGTGTAATCTCATAGGCCAGTAAAACATTGTCGGTAATCATTCTCCCAGGCACAAAAGCTGATTGGGTTGGGGAGATGATATGAGGGAGAATAATCTTTAGTCTATTCGCCAGCACTTTGGATATAATTTTATATAATACATTGCATAGACTAATTGGTCGGAACTCAGTCACCCTTTCAGGATCTTTAACCTTAGGAATTAGCACAATTGTTGTCTCATTCCAACCTTCAGGCATCGTTCCCCCATTCAACACTGAGATTACCTCCGTTTTCACTTTCGGTCCAACCATATGCCAGAACCGCTTATAGAAGACTGCTGGCATGCCGTCCGGCCCCGGTGCTTTAAGATCACCAATGGATTCCAGAGCTTCTTTTACTTCCCGCTCAGAGAATTCCCGCATCAGAGACTGGTTCATTTCGTCCGTGACAGAGGTTTGGACATGTTGAAGAAGATCTTCATTCATCGTACCTACAGAGGACATGAACAAACTTTTGTAGTGGTTAGTGATATAAGCACCTATCTCCTCTTCCGACTCCACTACTCCACCTTCCTCCCTTCTCAACTTCCTTATCGTATTTATTTTACGCCTCTCCGATGCAGCAGCATGGAAATAGCCCGTATTGCGATCACCATATTTCAACCAATTTGCATGTGCCCTCTGCTGCCAGAAGATATTATGTTGATCTTCCAACCTCCCCAATTTAAACCGAAGAACATGCTCCCTGGACACATTTTGTTGATTTATTGGCTTTCTCCTACACTCTTCCAGGGCCTTTTTTGCTTTTTTGATTCTATTCTTTAACTCTCCTAACACCTCCTTATCCCAAAGCCAGAGCTTCCTCCCAACATGTCTCACCGCATCCGCCACTAGACACTCCCCTTCTTGAAAAGCACCATTCCACGCCTCCTCTACCACTTCTGCACACTCGTCCTCCTGCAGCCAAGCTGCTTCAAATCTGAACACTTGCTCCCTCTCCTGGCTACGATATGGCATAGCCTGCTCCTTCAGTATTGCCGTGACCGGCCTGTGATCTGAGTGTCTCTGATCCCCGTTTATTATTTTGTACAAAGGAAACAGACACCTCCATCCCACATTTGCCACTGCACGGTCTAACCTCTCCCGTATATATCCTTCCGCCACATGCCAATTATTTCTCCATGTGAACACATCCCCTACAAACCCCAAATCATGCAAGTTTGTATCCTCCAAAACCTTCCTAAACGCCTCCATACAACCCGGGGCCCGAGCCGGCCCTCCCTCCTTCTCATGTGCAAAAAGGATTTCGTTGAAGTCACCCATACACAGCCAGGGCATGTCCGCTTGGCTATGCAGCGTTCGTAGAAGTTTCCACGTGTTCTCCTTCATGCCCTGTCTCGATTCACCATATATGCCGGTAAATCTCCATTTTGTTCCATTATCCTCCTTTACATCAACATCAATGTGATACCTCCCCTTCCATCTCAGACTAACATCCACCCCATTCTTCCAGAACAACGCTAAGCCTCCACTTCTCCCCTTACAATCCATCACAATCATATTTGGCATCTTCAGAATCCATCTGAATTTCTCCATCTCTTTCTCCGTTAACTTAGTTTCCGACAGAAAGAGAATGTCGGGCTCTTCCGCCTTCACCAAATCCAGAAGGCCATTCACTGCCGGCTGGTTCCCAAGCCCCCGGCAGTTTTGGGACGATATGATCATTGCTTCCCGCAGGGCTGTTCAGACAGCCCCGCCTCATTGTTAAGGTCAGCCTCCACCTCCCCAGACACTACTTCTTCTACATTCTTGCACTTCTTCAAATCCCTGTCATCCAACTCCATATCCCCTTCTTCTGCCGGTCGTTTTCCCCCTACTGATATAACCTCCCGAATTTGCCCTGTGGCAATCTGGTGAGCCTTCCTTTCTCTATTCTTGTTCTTCCCTCCTCTAACTCTCCTTAACATGGTAGAGGACTTCCTTGCTTCATCACCCTTCAGGTCCTCAGGCACAACCCCAATCTGGCCATCCTGCACCAGAACTTCTGGGTTTGTGATCGACGTGCCTCCCTCTACCGGGCCATGCATAGCAGGCTTCTTCGCTGCCCCCTGTTGGGCCTCCACTCCTGTTCCCTCGACCGGCCTCACCGAAGTACCCCCTTTCTTCCCTTCAGCATCCCCCGCTCCCTCCAAAAATTCCAATCTTCGTTGATTACCCTTACCACCTGAATGTGGTGGCGGTAGCTTTAGCGGACTAATCACTTCTTGATCCGACTTTGACTTCTCTGCATTTGATCCACCTGACGTCCGACTATTGTTTTTGTCCTTATCGTTCGACCTCCATGAATCACTGTCGCTCCCCGACAGCCTGTTCCTGCTACCAAAGCCAAAAGATGACCCCCTTCTAGCCCCTCCATTCCCTCCCATCTCCTTCCACCTCTGACTACTACCACCCGCTTCTCTCCCCTCCATCACCGCCTTCAGCCAGAGTCCATACTGTTGTTTCTCACCCTTCTTCAGCTTAACCGAGCATACCTTATCAATGTGCCCAATTATACCACAAGTAAAACAAAACTCTGGCAGGAACTCGTATTCAAAAGGACACCATTTCGGTAACATATCTTCTCCAATGTGAAGCGTGATTCCTCTCATCAACGGCTTCCTCAGGTCTATCCTGACTCGGATTCGTAAAAATTTGCCTACAGCCATACCATCTTCCCCCACTGCTGCCTCAAGAAACTCTCCTATCTCTCCTCCAATCTGCTCCCCTATCTCTCCATTCATCATTCCTAACGGCAATTTAAAAATCCGTACCCATATGGGTATATCATTGAACTCATAATCCTCCAGTGACTTAGTGGGATCAAAATCTTGCATCACCATAAGTTCCTTATCAAACATCCATGGACCCTCATCCAAAGCCTTCCTTTTCCCAGATGGTTGCAGGAAGGTGAACATAAACAGATTATCTCCCATCTCCTTGATTTTAATACCCTTCAAAGGACACCAGATCCGGCCCAGAGATTTGTGTATACCTTCGATATACGGCGGTTTCTCCGACAGCAGCTTGCCCAGCGCCTTCACTTCCACTTCACCCGTCTTCACCCCATCCGTCCAGCCGATCTTGAGGCCCTTGTTCTCCGCCGCCGACAACTTCAAATTCTTCATCAGGCCCTCCACCTTCTCCATGTTCGCCATTGGATGATAGGAGACCCCTACCAGCACCAAACAGAGACTAGGTCGTGGTGTATTACGATCGCCTGCCCTAGCAACAAGCGAAAGGCTTTTGGTGTGGGATTGATTCGTGATGGGAGGTTGAGGACGAGAAGGATTGTTGGGGATCAATGAGACCCACCGCGATTCGCACAAACCCTCAGAGATTAACTCACTTTACTCCAGAAATCGAGCAGAACGAGGCTCAAACCCTAGATCTTGATCGAAACCCTTGGCAATCGCTTTAGGATCGCCGCTCCGTGATTTACGCTAACCGTCACCCTCGGGACGGACCGGAGAAGACAAGAACTGGAAAGGATGGCAAGGGAAGGATGACAGTCAAAGGGCCCACGAAGTCTTTTTTTTTTTGCCTCTTCCATTATTATTTTCAGAAGGTAAGTAAAGGCAGTCATGGTCTTGCACCGATGCACGCGCACGGATGATGGTAAAACCGGGAAGAAAAGAAAGACCCGCAACACCAAACTGAAGGTTGTATAATTGTTTTCTCACGAGTAGCTTAATTTGAGGTGATGTTTGTACAATCATGTACATTTAAGAAAGAAGAAAATTGTAGGACGTTGAGCAAAATTGAAATAGCTAAATGTAACAATGTCGATGAGATTACCTAGTTCTCCAACCGACCATTGTTGTTTGTTATAAGCAAAGAGAGATAAAATTGAGATAGTCATGGCGAATTTTTTTCATATCCATAAGAAATGTTTTAACAAAATGAGGGAAAATCTGATGTCAAATATTGTGATATTGACTATATTGAACTTAAGATAATTGGCACATAAATTGATGTCAATATATCCTATGACATATCATTTTTTGCTAAATATGGTACTTACAAATACATACATATACTCACTTCTATTAACACACGCACACATCCTATAACTATGAGCACTTCCAAAAAAAAATTAAAATCAAACACTGATCCGATTGATCTTAAGATTGACGAAGTCACTATAATCATCACAGTATCGATGGAATATATTGTCTTCCACTAAAAAAATATTCCATTTTTATGAAACGACGAAGTGTAACCTACTACCTCCGATTCAAGGAATAAGGCGTGCTCGTTTTACGTGTTTTTTGTTTGACTAATTATTACTTTAAATATATAAAGATTGTTTGTTTAAAATTAACATCATTAGAAAGTGTTTTTCAATACGAATCCAACGATACTAATTACATATAATATAACCAAGATTTTGTTGCTTAATTTTATGGTCAAAGTTCATCTTGAAATACGCGTGCGCCTTATTCCTTGGGACGGAGGTAGTAGTAAATTGTGTCATCATAAGTCATAAAATTTAAATTATGTGACTTAGTAAATTGTGCCCATATGTCTAGTAAATTGTGTCATATATACCTAGTAAATTGTGTCAAAACATCTAATAGAGTCTTCCAAGTGAAACATTTCACCGGATGTCAGCCTTTCATTGCTATCCACTATCCAACTCCTTCAATTTTCCGTCCATCTCCCTTGCCCTTTTTACGCGTGGGGCACTATACCACCGGCAGCTGCAGTAAATACGTACATCCACGCTCATCAATCGTAGAAGTGGGATAGAACTGGCCACCCGAGCAACCGACCAAGTAGATGGGACGGAGCCACCAGTCTCGTCAAGCGAGGCGTTGCAGGAACACGGTCGTAGCCTTGTGAGGGGAGAAATAGTGGCAGATGAGCAACCTATATAAGTATCTGTTTTCTTGAACAAGCATAGGTCCCAAGAAAATGCTACTAGTAGATGGCTAAAAGGAAAATTTCAAAACGCATGTTTATTTGAAGTTACACGCACCCAGCTATTCGGCACAATAGAGGCACTGGGGATAACAATAATATAAACCCTTCGTAAATTTTGACTCCAGAGTAGGGGCACATAACACTTATCCGCCATTTTGGACGTAACATGCAAAAAGTACGTGTAAACTTTTCGCGAGACAATCTAATTTCTCAAGGTTGGCGGATAGATGTGTGTCCTAAGAGCATCTCCAGTAGCATCTCCAAACCGTCTCCAAATAGCGTCGGATCAAATGTTTGGGGGACTTGTTTTGTTCGTGCCACGTTTGGAGGACGTCGCTCCCCAGCTACGTCTCACAAACGTCATCCCCTATCAGAAATTCAAATAGTTTGCATTCAAAAGAGATCGCTCCTGCCGAAGTCGTCGCGATCAGAGTAGCGGTGATCAAAGTACTGGACGCACAATCATATTATAAACCGGTGGTGCATACTAAATTAGAAAAAGGGGTTGGGCGAAGCCGACGCATCCTGAGTCGACGTAGACCGTCGATCACGATGAACTCGTTGTGATCTGCTCGGTGTGCATGCTCCGTCTGCTCCGTCACCGACGCCGAGGTAGAGGCCGACGCAGGTGTAGTAGCATATGTTATCGGAGACGCGTCTGCCGGCTCTTGCTCCGGGGTTGGGGTTGCTGCCGCTGCCTGGGCCGCCGCCTTGGACGCCGCCATTTTGGCTTCGATGTCGTCGAGGATCTGGCCTTTGAAGAAGTTGTGCTCCGCCCGCTGATACGTCTCCGACGTATCGATAATTTCTTATGTTCCATGCCACATTATTGATGATATCTACATGTTTTATGCATACTTTATGTTATATTTATACATTTTCCGGCACTAACCTATTAACGAGATGCCGAAGAGCCAGTTCCTGTTTTCTGCTGTTTTTGGTTTCAGAAATCCTAGTAAGGAAATATTCTCGGAATTGGACGAAATCAACGCCCAGGGTCCTATTTTTACACGAAGCTTCCAGAAGACCGAGGGGGAAAGGAAGTGGGGCCACGAGGCGCCGCCACAACAGGGCGGCGCGGCCCAGGCCTTGGCCGCGCGGCCCTAGTGTGTGGGGCCCTCGTGTGGCCCCCCGCGTTGCCTTTCCGCCTACTTAAAGCCTCCGTCGCGAAACCCCTATCACGTTCGACGAAACCAGAGAAAACCTTCCAGAGCCGCCGCCATCGCGAAGCCAAGATCTGGGGGACAGGAGTCTCTGTTCCGGCACGCCGCCGGGACGGGGAAGTGCCCCGGAAGGCTCCTCCATCGACACCACCGCCATCTCCATCAACGCTGCTGTCTCCCATGAGGAGGGAGTAGTTCTCCATCGAGGCTCGGGGCTGTACCGGTAGCTATGTGGTTCATCTCTCTGCTATGTGCTTCAATACAATAATCTCATGAGCTGCCTTACATGATTGAGATTCATATGATGATGCTTGTATTCTAGATGTCATTGTGCTAGTCAAGTGGGTTTTACTTATGTGATCTCCGGAGACTCCTTGTCCCACGTGTGTAAAGGTGACAGTGTGTGCACCGTGTGGGTCTCTTAGGCTATATTTTACAGAATACTTATTCACTGTTATGAATGGCATAGTGAAGTGCTTATTTATATCTCTTTATGATTGCAATGTATTTTGTATCACAATTTATCTGTGTGCTACTCTAGTGATATTATTAAAATAGTTTATTCCTCCTGCACGGTGTAATGGTGACAGTGTGTGCATCGTGTAGTACTTGGCGTAGGCTATGATTGTGATCTCTTGTAGATTATGAAGTTAACTATTGCTATGGTGGTATTGATGTGATCTATTCCTCCTTTCATAGCGTGAAGGTGACAGTGTGCATGCTATGTTAGTACTTGGTTTGGTTATGTTGATCTGTCATGCACTCTAAGGTTATTTAAATATGAACATTGAATATTGTGGAGCTTGTTAACTCCGGCATTGAGGGTTCGTGTAATCCTACACAGTTAGTGGTGTTCATCATCCAACAAGAGAGTGTAGAGTCTAGAATCTATTTATTTATTCTGTTATGTGATCAATGTTGAGAGTGTCCACTAGTGAAAGTATGATCCCTAGGCCTTGTTCCTAAATACTGCTATCGCTGTTTGTTTACTGTTTTACTGCATCTTTACTTCCTGCAATATTACCACCATCAACCACGCACCAGTCCTGGACAGCAAAGCACTTTTCTGGTGCCGTTGCTACTACTTACATTTATTCATACCACCTGTATTTCACTATCTCTTCGCCGAACTAGTGCACCTATTAGGTGTGTTGGGGACACAAGAGACTTCTTGCTTTGTGGTTGCAGGGTTGCATGAGAGGGATATCTTTGACCTCTTCCTCCCTGAGTTCGATAAACCTTGGGTGATCCACTTAAGGGAAACTTGCTGCTGTTCTACAAACATCTGCTCTTGGAGGCCCAACATTGTCTACAAGAATAGAAGCACCCGTAGACATCAAGCACTTTTCTGGCGCCGTTGCCGGGGAGGAAAGGTAAACGGCTCTCATACTCCGGTCCCAGGTAAAGTACTTTTCTGGCACCGTTGTGTGTGTGCTCGAAGCTATTTCCTTTAGATCCTGCAATTGCATCTTTTTGTTTCTTGTTTACACTAGTTAGGCATAATGGACAACAATGAGCTTCTTATTCTATTTCCTGATTTAAGACATGGATGGTTTGTTGCGAAAATTAAAAAACCTATGGAACATATTAGTATGAACGCTTTGAACACCATTGTTGCTAATGATATGGAAAATTCTAAGCTTGGGGAAGCTGGTTTTGATGAGCATGATCTTTTTAGTCCACCAAGCATTGAGGAGAAAATTTTCTTTGATGATATTTTGCCTCCTATTTATGATGATTATAATGATAGTGGTCTTTTGGTGCCGCCTACTATGGAGAGTAAATTTTGTTGTGATTATACTATGCCTCCTATATTTGATGATGAGAATAATAATGATAGCTACTTTGTTGAATTTGCTCCCACTACAACTAATAAAATTGATTATGCTTATGTGGAGAGTAATAATTTTATGCATGAGACTCATGATAAGAATGTTTCATTTGATAGTTATATTGTTGAGTTTGCTCATGATGCTACTGGATATTATTATGAGAGAGGAAAATATGGTTGTAGAAATTTTGATGTTACTTAAACACCTCTCTTTTTGCTGAAAATCTTGAAGCTGCACTTGTTTTATCTTTCTATGCTTGTTGCATTATGCTTCATGAATTTGTTTATTTACAAGATTCCAATGCATAGGAAGCATGTTAGACTTAAATATGTTTTGGATTTGCTTCTTGATGCTCTCTTTTGCTTCAAATACTATTTCTTGCGAGTGCATCATTAAAACTGCTGAGCCCATCTTAATGGCTATAAAGAAAGAACTTCTTGGGAAATAACCCATGTGTTTATTTTGCTACAGTAACCTTGTTTTATATTTGAGTCTTGGAAGTTATTACTACTGTAGCAACCTCTCCTTATCTTAGTTTTGTGCCTAGTTGTGCCAAGTAAAGTCGTTGATAGTAAGGTTCATACTAGATTTGGATTACTGCGCAGAAACAGATTTCTTTGCTGTCACAAATCTGGGCCTAATTCTCTGTAGGCAACTCAGAAAATTATGCCAATTTACGTGAGTGATCCTCAGATATGTACGCAACTTTCATTCAATTTGGGAATTTTCATCTGAGCAAGTCTGGTGCCTCAATAAAATTCGTCTTTACGGACTATTCTGTTTTGACAGATTCTGCCTTTTATTTCGCATTGCCTCTTTCGCTGTGTTGGATGGATTTCTTTGTTCCATTACCTTCCAGTAGCTTTGAGCAATGTCCAGAAGTGTTAAGAATGATTGTGTCACCTCTGAACATGTGAATTTTCGATTATGCACTAACCCTCTAATGAGTTTGTTTCGAGTTTGGTGTGGAGGAAGTTTTCAAGGGTCAAGAGAGGAGGATGATATACTATGATCAAGAAGAGTGAAAAGTCTAAGCTTGGGGATGCCCCCGTGGTTCATCCCTGCATATTTCAAGAAGACTCAAGCATCTAAGCTTGGGGATGCCCAAGGCATCCCCTTCTTCATCGACAAATTATCGAGTTTCTTCTCTTGAAACTATATTTTTATTCAGTCACATCTTATGTACTTTACTTGGAGCGTCTGTGTGCTTTTATTTTTGTTTTGTTATTTTCATTCTCTGAATAAATTCATGCTTGTGT
Organism: Lolium rigidum; assembly: GCF_022539505.1. NCBI lineage: Eukaryota > Viridiplantae > Streptophyta > Magnoliopsida > Poales > Poaceae > Lolium > Lolium rigidum. The sequence continues at coordinate 74,237,242 of NC_061511.1, read as the reverse complement.
GGGAGAGAGACACGCTCCGCTGGTTCATATGAACACATGTGTTCTTAGCTTTTATTTTTCATGGCGAAGGTTGAAACTGCTTCGTTAATTGTTATATGGTTGGAAACAGAAAATGCTACATGTAGTAATTGGTAGAATGTCTTGGATAATGTGATGCTTGGCAATTGTTGTGCTCATGTTTAAGCTCTTGCATCATATACTTTGCACCTATTAATGAAGAAATACATAGAGCTTGCTAAAATTTGGTTTGCATAATTGGTCTCTCTAAAGTCTAGATAATTTCTAGTATTGAGTTTTGAACAACAAGGAAGACGGTGTAGAGTCTTATAATGTTTACAATATGTCTTTTATGTGAGTTTTGCTGCACCGGTTCATCCTTGTGTTTGTTTCAAATAACCTTGCTAGCCTAAACCTTGTATCGAGAGGGAATACTTCTCATGCATCCAAAATCCTTGAGCCAACCACTATGCCATTTGTGTCCACCATACCTACCTACTACATGGTATTTCTCCGTCATTCCAAAGTAAATTGCTTGAGTGCTACCTTTAAATAATTCAAAATTTATCACCTCTGATTTGTGTCAATGTTTTATAGCTCATGAGGAAGTATGTGGTGTTTATCTTTCATTCTTGTTGGGCAACTTTCACCAATGGACTAGTGGCTTCATCCGCTTATCCAATAATTTTGCAAAAAGAGCTGGCAATGGGATTCACAGTCCCAAATTAATTAACCTAAATAGACACTCCTCCATGGTATGTGATTGTTGGACGGCACCCGAAGGATTCGGTTAGCCATGGCTTGAGAAAGCAAAGGTGGGGAGGAGTGTCATCATAATGAAACTAAAATAAAAAGGCACTCCTTCATGGTATGAGATTGTTGGCAGGCACCCGAGGATTCGGTTAGCCATGGTTTGTGAAAGAAAGGTTGGAAGGAGTGCCACCCAAAAATAAAAATAATTCATGGGAGCCGCTCTTTGAAGGTTTGTCCGGCAAGGGGGTTAGAGTGCCCACTACCATTCGTTGACAACAACAAACACCTCTCAAAATTTTACTTTTATGCTCTCTTTATGTTTTCAAAACCAAAGCTCTAGCACAAATATAGCAATCAATGCTTCCCTCTGCGAAGGGCCTTTCTTTTACTTTTATGTTGAGTCAGTTCACCTATCTCTCTCCACCTCAAGAAGCAAACACTTGTGTGAACTGTGCATTGATTCCTACATACTTGCATATTGCACTTGTTATATTGCTTTGCATTGACAAACTATCATTGAGATATACATGTTATAAGTTGAAAGCAACCGCTGAAACTTAATCTTCCTTTGTGTTGCTTCAATACCTTCACTTTGATTTATTGCTTTATGAGTTAACTCTTATGCAAGACTTATTGATGCTTGTCTTGAAAGTACTATTCATGAAAAGTCTTTGCTTTATGATTCATTTGTTTACTCATGTCATTACCATTGTTTTGATCGCTGCATTCATTACATATGCTTACAATAGTATGATCAAGGTTATGATGGCATGTCACTCCAGAAATTATCTTTGTTATCGTTTACCTGCTCGGGACGAGCAGGAACTAAGCTTGTGGATGCTGATACGTCTCCGACGTATCGATAATTTCTTATGTTTCATGCCACATTATTGATGATATCTACATGTTTTATGCATACTTTATGTTATATTTATGCATTTTCCGGCACTAACCTATTAACGAGATGCCGAAGAGCCAGTTGCTGTTTTCTGCTGTTTTTGGTTTCAGAAATCCTAGTAAGGAAATATTCTCGGAATTGGACGAAATCAACGCCCGGGGTCCTATTTTTACACGAAGCTTCCGGAAGACCGAGGGGAAAGGAAGTGGGGCCACGAGGCGCCGCCACAACGAGGAGGCGCGGCCCGGGCCTTGGCCGCGCGGCCCTGGTGTGTGGGGCCCTCGTGTGGCCCCCGCGTTGCCTTTCCGCCTACTTAAAGCCTCCGTCGCGAAAACCCTATCACGTTCGACGAAACCGGAGAAAACCTTCCGGAGCCGCCGCCATCGCGAAGCCAAGATGCGGGGGACAGGAGTCTCTGTTCCGGCACGCCGCCGGGACGGGGAAGTGCCCCCGGAAGGCTCCTCCATCGACACCACCGCCATCTCCATCAACGCTGCTTTCTCCCATGAGGAGGGAGTAGTTCTCCATCGAGGCTCGGGGCTGTACCGGTAGCTATGTGGTTCATCTCTCTCCTATGTGCTTCAATACAATAATCTCATGAGCTGCCTTACATGATTGAGATTCATATGATGATGCTTGTAATCTAGATGTCATTGTGCTAGTCAAGTGGGTTTTACTTATGTGATCTCCGGAGACTCCTTGTCCCACGTGTGTAAAGGTGACAGTGTGTGCACCGTGTGGGTCTCTTAGGCTATATTTCACGAGAATACTTATTCACTTGTTATGAATGGCATAGTGAAGTGCTTATTTATATCTCTTTATGATTGCAATGTGTTTTGTATCACAATTTATCCGTGTGCTACTCTAGTGATGTTATTAAAGTAGTTTATTCCTCCCGCACGGTGTAATGGTGACGAGTGTGTGCATCGTGTAGTACTTGGCGTAGGCTATGATTGTGATCTCTTGTAGATTATGAAGTTAACTATTGCTATGATGGTATTGATGTGATCTATTCCTCCTTTCGTAGCGTGAAGGTGACGAGTGTGCATGCTATGTTAGTACTTGGTTTGGTTATGTTGATCTGTCATGCACTCTAAGGTTATTTAAATATGAACATTGAATATTGTGGAGCTTGTTAACTCCGGCATTGAGGGTTCGTGTAATCCTACACAGTTAGTGGTGTTCATCATTGATGGCGTGTATTTCACACGTTCGTTGGGCAACCCCAAGAGGAAGGTATGATGCGTACAGCAGCAAGTTTTCCCTCAGAAAGAAACCAAGGTTTATCGAACCAGGAGGAGCCAAGAAGCACGTTGAAGGTTGATGGCGGCGGGATATAGTGCGGCGCAACACCGAGAGATTCCGGCGCCAACGTGGAACCTGCACAACACAACCAAAGTACTTTGCCCCAACGAAACGGTGAGGTTGTCAATCTCACCGGCTTGTCTGTAACAAAGGATTAACCGTATTGTGTGGAAGATGATTGTTTGCGAGAGAAAACGAGTAAAACAAGTATTGCGACAGATTTGTATTTCGGTATTAAAGAATGGACCGGGGTCCACGAGTTCACTAGAGGTGTCTCTCCCATAAGATAAAAGCATGTTGGGTGAACAAATTACAGTCGGGCAATTGACAAATAGAGAGGGCATAACAATGCACATACATGACATGATAAGTATAGTGAGATTTAATTGGGCATTACGACAAAGTACATAGACCGCCATCCAACTGCATCTATGCCTAAAAAGTCCACCTTCAGGTTATCATCCGAACCCCCTCCAGTATTAAGTTGCTAAACAACAGACAATTGCATTAAGTATGGTGCGTAATGTAATCCACAACTACATCCTCGGACATAGCGCCAATGTTTTATCCCTAGTGGCAACAGCACAACACAACCTTAGAACTTTCTGTCACTGTCCCAGGTGTCAATGCATGCATGAACCCACTATCGAGCATAAGTACTCCCTCTTGGAGTTAAAAGTAAAAAACTTGGCCAGAGCCTCTACTAGAAACGGAGAGCATGCAAGATCATAAACAACACATGTATAATAACTTGATAATTAACATGACATGGTATTCTCTATCCATCGGATCCCGACAAACACAACATATAGAATTACGGATAGATGATCTTGATCATGTTAGGCAGCTCACAAGATCCAACAATGAAGCACAATGAGGAGAAGACAACCATCTAGCTACTGCTATGGACCCATAGTCCAGGGGTGAACTACTCACTCATCACTCCGGAGGCGACCATGGCGGTGTAGAGTCCTCCGGGAGATGATTCCCCTCTCCGGCGGGTGCCGGAGGCGATCTCTGGATCCCCCGAGATGGGATCGGCGGCGGCGGCGTCTCGGTAAGGTTTTCCGTATCGTGGCTCTCGGTGCCGGGGTTTCGTCACGGAGACTTTTTATAGGCGGAAGGGCAGGTCAAGAGGCGGCACGGGGGCCCCACACCACGGGGCCGCGCGGCCAAGGGGGGGCCGCGCCGCCCTATAGTGTGGCCCCTCCGTGGCCCCTCTTCGTCTCTCCTTCGGACTTCTGGAAGCTTCGTGAGAAAATAGGCCCCTGGGCTTTGATTTCGTCCAATTCCGAGAATATTTCCTTACTAGGATTTCTGAAACCAAAAACAGCAGAAAACAGCAACTGGCACTTCGGCATCTTGTTAATAGGTTAGTTCCAGAAAATGCACGAATATGACATAAAGTGTGCATAAAACATGTAGGTATCATCAATAATATGGCATAGAACATAAGAAATTATCGATACGTCGGAGACGTATCAAGCATCCAACAAGAGAGTGTAGAGTCTAGCATCTATTATTTATTCTGTTATGTGATCAATGTTGAGAGTGTCCACTAGTGAAAGTATGATCCCTAGGCCTTGTTCCTAAATACTGCTATCGCTGCTTGTTTCTTCGTTTCATTGCATCTTTACTTCCCTGCAATATTACCACCATCAACCACGCACCGATCCTGGACAGCAAAGCACTTTTACGGTGCCGTTGCTACTACTTACATTTATTCATACCACCTGTATTTCACTATCTCTTCGCCGAACTAGTGCACCTATTAGGTGTGTTGGGGACACAAGAGACTTCTTGCTTTGTGGTTGCGAGGGTTGCATGAGAGGGATATCTTTGACCTCTTCCTCCCTGAGTTCGATAAACCTTGGGTGATCCACTTAAGGGAAACTTGCTGCTGTTCTACAAACCTCTGCTCTTGGAGGCCCAACACTGTCTACAAGAATAGAAGCACCCGTAGACATCACCCGCGTCCGGGGAGACATTTCTTCTATCGACGCTCTCAGCAGGGACATGTCGTCACTGCGTTTCTTGAGCTCCACCTTTCGTCGGCTTTTTTGTCGCGGGAGAGCAAGGTCGAGGAGACCTCGACGAGGCATTTCGTGACCGACACCTGCGTCTTCTCGGACGACGCAGCGTCGGCCAAGGCGGCCTTGGCATCCTTGTTGCCGACAAGGCGCCCTGCCGACATTGCCAGCGGCGCATCCAGATCAATGGCGTATTTCCCCTTCGACAACGACTGGCGCTTCAACCGCCATTTCTCGTTCATTTTGAGCTTGCTATAGCAATGCATCAGCGTGAAAGACTTATGCCGTTCCGAGTTCTTCCGGTACAAATCCATGGCCTTGTCAAACTAACCAAAGGAAACGCAATCATTTCATCGAACAAAATGTAGGCGCTACAGATTATGTAAGAAAGAGTCGCACCATTTGGCTGATGTCGACGCCGCTCTCGCCTCTGGTCTCCATCTCGTGATGGAACCCATGGAACAAGTTCACCGACGCCTGGATGATGGCCCATGCCCATCGCGTCGACATTGCCTTTTGGCTCTTCTTCATTGTCACTTTGTTGTAGTCGATGTTGATGAGCTTGCGCTCATCGAACTCGGCCTTGATCCTCGCCCAATACTTCCCGTACTTTTGGTTGGCGTCGATGATGGAGTCATGGCTCACTGTCGCCCACGACTCGCACAGACATTGATCCTCCAGAGGCATCCACTTCGGGCCTCGTGTGCCCGACGCCTTCTTCTTCTTCCTCACGCCGTCCGTGTCAACCTCCACGAGATCATCGACATCCTCACCGGCACCCTCCTCGTCCTCTTCCTCGCCACCCTCTTCGTCCTCGTCATCGTCGTCCTCCACCCCCTTCCCTCCTCCTCCTCCTTGTCCTCTTCCCCCTCACCCTCCTCCTCAGAATCAGGGCCGTCGAATTCGAGCGACCCCTTGCGGCCAATGAACGGGGCGCCGTCCGGACTGGGTAATGGCTCGCGCTGGGGCGCTTGCTCGTACGCCGGGGAGTAGAAGAGGGAGTTGGGGTTGAAGCTGCCATGCGGCAGCGCATCCTGGTAGTGGGTGATGCGTGTAGTTGACACGTCCGTTGGGAACCCCAAGAGGAAGGTGTGATGCGCACAGCGGCAAGTTTCCCTCAGTTAGAAACCAAGGTTTAATCGAACCAGTAGGAGTCAAGAAGCACGTTGAAGGTTGATGGCGGCGGGATGTAGTGCGGCGCAACACCGGAGATTCCGGCGCCAACGTGGAACCTGCACAACACAACCAAAGTACTTTGCCCCAACGAAACAGTGAGGTTGTCAATCTCACCGGCTTGCTGTAACAAAGGATTAACCGTATTGTGTGGAAGATGATTGTTTGCGAGAGAAAATAATAAAAACAAGTATTGCGGCAGATTTGTATTTCAGTATTAAAGAATGGACCGGGGTCCACGAGTTCACTAGAGGTGTCTCTCCCATAAGATAAAAGCATGTTGGGTGAACAAATTACGGTCGGGCAATTGACAAATAGAGAGGGCATAACAATGCACATACATGACATGATAAGTATAGTGAGATTTAATTGGGCATTACGACAAAGTACATAGACCGCCATCCAAGCTGCATCTATGCCTAAAAAGTCCACCTTCGAGGTTATCATCCGAACCCCCTCCGGTATTAAGTTGCAAAGCAACGAGACAATTGCATTAAGTATGGTGCGTAATGTAATCGACAACTACATCCTCGGACATAGCGCCAATGTTTTATCCCTAGTGGCAACGAGCACAACACAACCTTAGAACTTTACATCACTTGTCCCGGTGTCAATGCGGGCATGAACCCACTATCGAGCATAAGTACTCCCTCTTGGAGTTAAAAGTAAAAACTTGGCCGAGCCTCTACTAGTAACGGAGAGCATGAAGATCATAAACAACACATGTATAATAACTTGATAATTAACATGACATGGTATTCTCTATCCATCGGATCCCGACAAACACAACATATAGAATTACAGATAGATGATCTTGATCATGTTAGGCAGCTCACAAGATCCAACAATGAAGCACAATGAGGAGAAGACAACCATCTAGCTACTGCTATGGACCCATAGTCCAGGGGTGAACTACTCACTCATCACTCCGGAGGCGACCATGGCGGTGTAGAGTCCTCCGGGAGATGAATCCCCTCTCCGGCGGGGTGCGGGAGGAGATCTCCGAATCCCCCGAGATGGGATCGGCGGCGGCGGCGTCTCGGTAAGGTTTTCCGTATCGTGGTTTTTCGCATCGGGGGTTTCGCGACGGAGGCTTTAAGTAGGCGGAAGGGCAGAGTCGGGGGCCGGACGAGGGGCCCACACCACGGGCGGCGCGGGCCCCCTTGGCCGCGCCGCCATGTGGTTTGGCCACCTCGTGGCCCCACTTCGTATGTTCTTCGGTCTTCCGGAAGCTCCGTGGAAAAATAGGCCCCCGGGTCTTCGTTTCGTCCAATTCCGAGAATATTTCGTTACTAGGATTTACTGAAACCAAAAACGGCAGAAAACGAGAAGCGGCACTTCGGCATCTTGTTAATAGGTTAGTTCCAGAAAATGCACGAATATGACATAAAGTGTGCATAAACCATGTAGGTATCATCAATAATATGGCATAGAACATAAGAAATTATCGATACGTCGGAGACGTATCAAGCATCCCCAAGCTTAGTTCTGCTCGTCCCGAGCGGGTAAAACGATAACAAAGATAATTTCCGAAGTGATATGCCATCATAACCTTGATCATACTATTTGTAAACATATGTAGTGGATGCAGCGATCAAAACAATGGTGATGACATGAGTAAACAAGTGAATCATATAGCAAAGACTTTTCATGAATAGTACTTCAAGACAAGTATTAATAAGTCTTGCATAAGAGTTAACTCATAAAGCAATAAATCAAAGTAAAGGTATTGAAGCAACACAAAGGAAGATTAAGTTTCAGCGGTTGCTTTCAACTTGTAACATGTATATCTCATGGATAATAGTCAACATAGAGTAATATAACAAGTACAATATGCAAATATGTAGGAATCAATGCACGGTTCACACAAGTGTTTGCTTCTTGAGGTGGAAAGAGATAGGTGAACTGACTCAACATAAAAGTAAAGAGAATGGTCCTTCAAAGAGGAAAGCATCGATTGCTATATTTGTGCTAGAGCTTTTATTTTGAAAACATGAAACAATTTTGTCAACGGTAGTAATAAAGCATATGAGTTATGTAAATTATATCTTACAAGTTGCAAGTCTCATGCATAGTATACTAATAGTGCCCGCACCTTGTCCTAATTAACTTGGACTACCGGATCTTTGCAATGCACATGTTTTAACCAAGTGTCACAATGGGGTACCTCCATGCCGCTCGTACAAAGGTCTAAGGAGAAAGCTCGCATTTTGGATTTCTCGCTTTTGATTATTCTCAACTTAGACATCCATACAGGGACAACATGGACAACGAGATAATGGACTCCTCTTTAATGCATAAGCATGTGGCAACAATTATTATTCTCATATGAGATTGAGGATATATGTCCAAAACTGAAACTTCCACCATGAATCATGGCTTTAGTTAGCGGCCCAATGTTCTTCTCTAACAATATGCATGCTCCAACCATGAAGGTGGTAGATCTCTCTTACTTCGAGACAAGACGGACATGCATAGCAACTCACATGATATTCAACAAAGAATAGTTGATGGCGTCCCCGAAGCATGGTTATCGCACAACAAGCAACTTAATAAGAGATAAAGTGCATAAGTACATATTCAATACCACAATAGTTTTTAAGCTATTTGTCCCATGAGCTATATATTGCAAAGGTGAATGATGGAATTTTAAAGGTAGCACTCAAGCAATTTACTTTGGAATGGCGGATAAATACCATGTAGTAGGTAGGTATGGTGGACACAAATGGCATAGTGGTTGGCTCAAGTATTTTGGATGCATGAGAAGTATTCCCTCTCGATACAAGGTTTAGGCTAGCAAGGTTATTTGAAACAAACACAAGGATGAACTGGTACAGCAAAACTCACATAAAAGACATATGGTAAACATTATAAGACTCCATACCGTCTTCCTTGTTGTTCAAAACTCAATACTAGATGTTATCTAGACTCTAGAGAAACCAAATATGCAAACCAAATTAGCAAGCTCTAAGTGTTTCTTCATTAATGGGTGCAAAGTATATGATGCAAGATCTTAAACATGAGCACAACAATTGCCAAGTATCAAATTATCCAAGACATTTTAGAGTTACTACATGTAGCATTTTCCAATTCCAACCATATAACAATTTAACGAAGAAGAAACTTCGCCATGAATACTATGAGTAGAGCCTAAGGACATATTTGTCCATATGCTACAGCGGAGCGTGTCTCTCTCCCATAAAGTGAATGCTAGGATCCATTTTATTCAAACAAAACAGAAAAACAAAAACAAACCGACGCTCCAAGCAAAGTACATAAGATGTGTGATACGTCTCCGACGTATCGATAATTTCTTATGTTCTATGCCATATTATTGATGATACCTACATGTTTTATGCACACTTTATGTCATATTCGTGCATTTTCTGGAACTAACCTATTAACAAGATGCCGAAGTGTCGATTGTTGTTTTCTGCTGTTTTTGGTTTCAGAAATCCTAGTAAGGAAATATTCTCGGAATTGGACGAAATCAAAGCCCGGGGGCCTATTTTCTCACGAAGCTTCCGGAAGTCCGAAGGAGAGACGAAGAGGGGCCACGGAGGGGCCACACTATAGGGCGGCGCGGCCCCCCCTTGGCCGCGCGGCCACGTGGTGTGGGGCCCCCGTGCCGCCTCTTGACCTGCCCTTCCGCCTATAAAAAGTCTCCGTGATGAAACCCCCGGTACCGAGAGCCACGATACGGAAAACCTTCGCGAGACGCCGCCGCCGCCGATCCCATCTCGGGGGATCCGGGAGATCGCCTCCGGCACCTGCCGGAGAGGGGAATCATCTCCCGGAGGACTCTACACCGCCATGGTCGCCTCCGGAGTGATGAGTGAGTAGTTCACCCCTGGACTATGGGTCCATAGCGGTAGCTAGATGGTTGTCTTCTCCTCATTGTGCTTCATTGTTGGATCTTGTGAGCTGCCTAACATGATCAAGATCATCTATACTGTAATTCTATATGTTGTGTTTGTCGGGATCCGATGGATAGAGAATACCATGTCATGTTAATTATCAAGTTATTATACATGTGTTGTTTATGATCTTGCATGCTCTCCGTTTCTAGTAGAGGCTCTGGCCAAGTTTTTACTTTTAACTCCAAGAGGGAGTACTTATGCTCGATAGTGGGTTCATGCCGCATTGACACATGGGACGGTGACGGAAAGTTCTAAGGTTGTGTTGTCTTGTTGCCACTAGGGATAAAACATTGGCGCTATGTCAGAGGATGTAGTTGTTGATTACATTACGCACCATACTTAATGCAATTGTACGTTGTTTAGCAACTTAATGCTTGGAGGGGTTCGGATGATAACACTGAAGGTGGACTTTTTAGGCATAGATGCGGTTGGATGGCGGTCTATGTACTTTGTCGTAATGCCCAATTAAATCTCACTATACTTATCATGTCATGTATGTGCATTGTTATGCCCTCTCTATTTGTCAATTGCCCGATTGTAATTTGTTCACCCAACATGCCTTTATCTTATGGGAGAGACACCTCTAGTGAGCTGTGGACCCCGGTCCATTCTTTAATACTTGAAATACAAATCTGCTGCAATACTTGTTTTACTATTTTCTCTGCAAACAATCATCTTCCACACAATACGGTTAATCCTTTGTTACAGCAAGCCGGTGAGATTGACAACCTCCTTTGTTTCGTTGGGGCAAAGTACTTTGGTTGTGTTGTGCGGGTTCCACGTTGGCGCCGGAATCTCTGGTGTTGCGCCGCACTACATCCCGCCGCCATCAACCTTCAACGTGCTTCTTGGCTCCTCCTGGTTCGATAAACCTTGGTTTCTTTCTGAGGGAAAACTTGCTGCTGTGTGCATCATACCTTCCTCTTGGGGTTGCCCAACGAACGTGTGAAATACACGCCATCAAGCTCTTTTTACGGCGCCGTTGCCGGGGAGATCAAGACACGCTGCAAGGGAGTCTCCACTTCTCAATCTCTTTACTTTGTTTTTGTCTTGCTTTATTTTATTTACTACTTTGTTTGCTGCATTATATCAAAACACAAAAAAATTAGTTGCTAGCTTTACTTTATTTCTTGTCTTGTTTGCTATATCAAAAACACAAAAAAATTAGTTTACTTGCATTTACTTTATCTAGTTTGCTTTATTTACTATTGCTAAAATGGCCACCCCTGAAAATACTAAGTTGTGTGACTTCACTAGCACAAATAATAATGATTTCTTATGCACACCTATTGCTCCACCTGCTACTACAGCAGAATTCTTTGAAATTAAACCTGCTTTACTTAATCTTGTCATGAGAGAGCAATTTTCGGGTGTTAGTTACGATGATGCTGCTGCCCATCTCAATAATTTTGTTGAACTATGTGAAATGCAAAAATATAAAGATGTAGATGGTGACATTATAAAATTAAAATTGTTCCCTTTCTCATTAAGAGGAAGAGCTAAAGATTGGTTGCTATCTCTGCCTAAGAATAGTATTGATTCATGGACTAAATGCAAGGATGCTTTTATTGGTAGATATTATCCCCCTGCTAAAATTATATCTTTGAGGAGTAGCATAATGAATTTTAAACAATTAGATAATGAACATGTTGCTCAAGCTTGGGAAAGAATGAAATCTCTGGTTAAAAATTGCCCAACCCATGGAGTGACTACTTGGATGATCATCCAAACCTTCTATGCGGGACTAAATTTTTCTTCGCGGAATTTATTGGATTCAGCTGCTTGGAGGTACCTTTATGTCCATCACTCTTGGTGAAGCAACAAAGCTTCTTGATAATATGATGGTTAATTACTCTGAATGGCACACGGAAAGAGCTCCACAAGGTAAGAAGGTAAATTCTGTTGAAGAATCCTCTTCCTTGAATGATAAGGTTGATGCTATTATGTCTATGCTTGCGAATGATAGGACTAATGTTGATCCTAACAATGTTCCATTAGCTTCATTGGTTGCCCAAGAAGAACATGTTGATGTAAACTTCATTAAAAATAATAATTTCAACAACAATGCTTATCGGAACAATTCTAGTAATAACTATAGGCCATATCCTTATAATAATGGTAACGGTTATGCTAATTCTTATGGGAATTCTTACAACAATAATAGGAATACACCCCCTGGACTTGAAGCCATGCTTAAAGAATTTATTAGTACACAAACTGCCTTTAACAAATCTGTTGAGGAAAAGCTCAATAAAATTGATATTCTTGTTTCTAGAGTTGATAGTCTTGCCTCCGATGTTGATCTTTTGAAATCGAAAGTTATGCCTAATAGGGATATTGAAAATAAAATTGTTACTACAGCAAATGCCATCCAAGTTAGAATTAATGAGAATATAAGATTAATGGCTGAGCTGCGTGCTAGGTGGGATAGAGAAGAAAATGAAAAACTAGCTAAAAAAGAAAATGTAGCTAAAGTTTGGACTATTACCACCACTAGCAATGCTAATGATTCATATGTTGCTGCACCTCCTACTATCAATGGTAAAATAATTGGTGTTGGCAATGCTTCTACTCCTAGTGCAAAGCGCGCAAAATTACTGAGCTGCTAAAGCTAGCTGAAGCGCTTGTGATAAAGCTGCTGAAATTTTTTCCAACCTTGGGGATGATAATCCCATTGCTTTAGATTGTAATGATTTAGATTTTGATGATTGCCATATCTCTGAAGTTATAAAGTTCTTACAAAAACTTGCTAAGAGTCCCAATGCTAGTGCTATAAATTTGGCTTTCACAAAACATATTACAAATGCTCTCATAAAAGCTAGAGAAGAGAAACTAAAACTTGAAACTTCTATTCCTAGAAAGTTAGAGGATGGTTGGGAGCCCATCATTAAAATGAGAATCAAAGATTTTGATTGTAATGCTTTATGTGATCTTGGTGCAAGTATTTCGTTATGCCTAAAAAAGTCTATGATATGCTTGACTTGCCACCATTGAAAAACTGTTATTTGGATGTTAATCTCGCTGATAATGCTAAAAAGAAACCTTTGGGGAAAGTTGATAATGTTCATATTATGGTTAACAATAACCTTGTCCCCGTTGATTTTGTTGTCTTGGATATTGAATGCAATGCATCTTGCCCCATTATATTGGGAAGACCTTTTCTTCGAACCGTTGGTGCTACTATTGATATGAAGGAAGGTAATATTAAATATCAATTTCCTCTCAAGAAAGGTATGGAACACTTCCCTAGAAAGAGAATGAAGTTACCTTATGATTCTATCATTAGAACAAGTTATGATGTTGATGCTTCATCTCTCGATGTTACTTGAGTTACACTTTCTGCGCCTAGGCTGAAAGGCGTTAAAAAAGCGCTTATGGGAGACAACCCATGTTTTTACTACAGTACTTTGTTTTATATTTGTGTCTTGGAAGTTGTTTACTACTGTAGCAACCTCTCCTTATCTTAGTTTTATGTTTTGTTGTGCCAAGTAAAGTCTTTGATAGAAAAGTAAGTACTAGATTTGGATTACTGCACGGTTCCAGAATTCTTTGCTTGTCACGAATCTGGGTCTATCTCCCTGTAGGTAGCTCAGAAAATTACGCCAATTTACGAGCATGATCCTCAGATATGTACGCAACTTTCATTCAATTTGAGCATTTTCGTTTGAGCAAGTCTGGTGGCCTAATAAAATCCATCTTTACGGACTGTTCTGTTTTGACAGATTCTGTCTTTTATTTCGCATTGCCTCTTTTGCTATGTTGGATGAATTTCTTTGATCCATTAATGTCCAGTAGCTTTATGCAATGTCCAGAAGTGTTAAGAATGATTGTGTCACCTCTGAACATGTGAATTTTTATTATGCACTAACCCTCTAATGAGTTGTTTCGAGTTTGGTGTGGAGGAAGTTTTCAAGGGTCAAGAGAGGAGTATGATGCAATATGATCAAGGAGAGTGAAAGCTCTAAGCTTGGGGATGCCCCGGTGGTTCACCCCTGCATATATTAAGAAGACTCAAGCGTCTAAGCTTGGGGATGCCCAAGGCATCCCCTTCTTCATCGACAACATTATCGGGTTCCTCCCACGAAACTATATTTTTATTCGGCCACATCTTATGTACTTTGCTTGGAGCGTCGGTTTGTTTTTGTTTTTTGTTTTGTTTGAATAAAATGGATCCTAGCATTCACTTTATGGGAGAGAGACACGCTCCGCTGTTGCATATGGACAAATATGTCCTTAGGTTCTACTCATAGTATTCATGGCGAAGTTTCATCTTCGTTAAATTGTTATATGGTTGGAATTGGAAAATGATACATGTAGTAACTCTAAAATGTCTTGGATAATTTGATACTTGGCAATTGTTGTGCTCATGTTTAAGCTCTTGCATCATATACTTTGCACCCATTAATGAAGAAATACTTAGAGCTTGCTAATTTGGTTTGCATATTTGGTTTCTCTAGAGTCTAGATAACATCTAGTATTGAGTTTTGAACAACAAGGAAGACGGTATGGAGTCTTATAATGTTTACCATATGTCTTTTATGTGAGTTTTTGCTGTACCGTTCATCCTTGTGTTTGTTTCAAATAACCTTGCTAGCCTAAACCTTGTATCGAGAGGGAATACTTCTCATGCATCCAAAATACTTGAGCCAACCACTATGCCATTTGTGTCCACCATACCTACCTACTACATGGTATTTATCCAGCCATTCCAAAGTAAATTGCTTGAGTGCTACCTTTAAAATTCCATCATTCACCTTTGCAATATATAGCTCATGGGACAAATAGCTTAAAAACTATTGTGGTATTGAATATGTACTTATGCACTTTATCTCTTATTAAGTTGCTTGTTGAGCGATAACCATGTTTACGGGGACGCCATCAACTATTCTTTGTTGGATATCATGTGAGTTGCTATGCATGTCCGTCTTGTACGAAGCAAGAGAGATCTACCACCTTCATGGTTGGAGCATGCATATTGTTAGAGAAGAACTTTGGGCCGCTAACTAAAGCCATGATTCATGGTGGAAGTTTCGGTTTGGACACATATCCTCAATCTCATATGAGAATAATAATTGTTGCCACATGCTTATGCATTAAAGAGGAGTCCATTATCTGTTGTCCATGTTGTCCCGGTATGGATGTCTAAGTTGAGAATAATCAAAAGCGAGAAATCCAAAATGCGAGCTTTCTCCTTAGACCTTTGTACGGGCGGCATGGAGGTACCCCATTGTGACACTTGGTCAAAACATGTGCATTGCAAAGATCCGGTAGTCCAAGTTAATTAGGACAAGGTGCGGGCACTATTAGCATACTATGCATGAGACTTGCAACTTGTAAGATATAACTGTACATAACTCATATGCTTTATTACTACCGTTGACAAAATTGTTTCATGTTTTCAAAATAAAAGCTCTAGCACAAATATAGCAATCGATGCTTTCCTCTTTGAAGGACCATTCTCTTTACTTTTATGTTGAGTCAGTTCACCTATTTCTCTCCACCTCAAGAAGCAAACACTTGTGTGAACAGTGCATTGATTCCTACATATTTGCATATTGTACTTGTTATATTACTCTATGTTGACAATTATCCATGAGATATACATGTTACAAGTTGAAAGCAACCGCTGAAACTTAATCTTCCTTTGTGTTGCTTCAATACCTTTACTTTGATTTATTGCTTTATGAGTTAACTCTTATGCAAGACTTATTAATACTTGTCTTGAAGTACTATTCATGAAAAGTCTTTGCTATATGATTCACTTGTTTACTCATGTCATCACCATTGTTATGATCGCTGCATCCACTACATATGTTTACAAATAGTATGATCAAGGTTATGATGGCATATCACTTCAGAAATTATCTTTGTTATCGTTTTACCTGCTCGGGACGAGCGAGAACTAAGCTTGGGGATGCTTGATACGTCTCCGACGTATCGATAATTTCTTATGTTCTATGCCATATTATTGATGATACCTACATGTTTTATGCACACTTTATGTCATATTCGTGCATTTTATGGAACTAACCTATTAACAAGATACCGAAGTGCCGATTCTTTGTTTTATGCTGTTTTTGGTTTCAGAAATCCTAGTAAGGAAATATTCTCGGAATTGGACGAAATCAAAGCCCGGGGGCCTATTTTCTCACGAAGCTTCCGGAAGTCCGAAGGAGAGACGAAGAGGGGCCACGGAGGGGCCACACTATAGGGCGGCGCGGCCCCCTTGGCCGCGCGGCCTGTGGTGTGGGGCCCCCGTGCCGCCTCTTGACCTGCCCTTCCGCCTATAAAAGTCTCCGTGACGAAACCCCCGGTACCGAGAGCCACGATACGGAAAACCTTGCGAGACGCCGCCGCCGCCGATCCCATCTCGGGGGATCCGAGGAGATCGCCTCCGGCACCCTGCCGGAGAGGGGAATCATCTCCCGGAGGACTCTACACCGCCATGGTCGCCTCCGGAGTGATGAGTGAGTAGTTCACCCCTGGACTATGGGTCCATAGCAGTAGCTAGATGGTTGTCTTCTCCTCATTGTGCTTCATTGTTGGATCTTGTGAGCTGCCTAACATGATCAAGATCATCTATACGTAATTCTATATGTTGTGTTTGTCGGGATCCGATGGATAGAGAATACCATGTCATGTTAATTATCAAGTTATTATACATGTGTTGTTTATGATCTTGCATGCTCTCCGTTTCTAGTAGAGGCTGCTGGCCAAGTTTTTACTTTTAACTCCAAGAGGGAGTACTTATGCTCGATAGTGGGTTCATGCGCATTGACACCAGGACGATGATGAGAAAGTTCTAAGGTTGTGTTGTCTTTGTTGCCACTAGGGATAAAACATTGGCGCTATGTCCGAGGATGTAGTTGTTGATTACATTACGCACCATACTTAATGCAATTGTCCGTTGTTTAGCAACTTAATGCTGGAGGGGGTTCGGATGATAACTTTGAAGGTGGACTTTTTAGGCATAGATGCGGTTGGATGGCGGTCTATGTACTTTGTCGTAATGCCCAATTAAATCTCACTATACTTATCATGTCATGTATGTGCATTGTTATGCCCTCTCTATTTGTCAATTGCCCGACTGTAATTTGTTCACCCAACATGCTTTTATCTTATGGGAGAGACACCTCTAGTGAGCTGTGGACCCCGGTCCATTCTTTAATGCTTGAAATACAAATCTGTCTGCAATACTTGTTTTACTATTTTCTCTGCAAACAATCATCTTCCACACAATACGGTTAATCCTTTGTTACGGCAAGCCGGTGAGATTGACAACCTCAGCTGTTTCGTTGGGGCAAAGTACTTTGGTTGTGTTGTGCGGGTTCCACGTTGGCGCCGGAATCTACTGGTGTTGCGCCGCACTACATCCCGCCGCCATCAACCTTCAACGTGCTTCTTGGCTCCTCCTGGTTCGATAAACCTTGGTTTCTTTCTGAGGGAAAACTTGCTGCTGTGCGCATCATACCTTCCTCTTGGGGTTGCCCAACGAACGTGTGAAATACACGCCATCAATGTGGCCGAATAAAAATATAGTTTCAGGGGAGGAACCTGATAATGTTGTCGATGAAGAAGGGGATGCCTTGGGCATCCCCAAGCTTAGACGCTTGAGTCTTCTTAATATATGCAGGGGTGAACCACCGGGGCATCCCCAAGCTTAGAGCTTTCACTCTCCTTGATCATATTGCATCATACTCCTCTCTTGACCCTTGAAAACTTCCTCCACACCAAACTCGAAACAACTCATTAGAGGGTTAGTGCATAATAAAAATTCACATGTTCAGAGGTGACACAATCATTATTAACACTTCTGGACATTGCATAAAGCTACTGGACATTAATGGATCAAAGAAATTCATCCAACATAGCAAAAGAGGCAATGCGAAATAAAAGACAGAATCTGTCAAAACAGAACAGTCCGTAAAGATGGATTTTATTAGGCCACCAGACTTGCTCAAACGAAAATGCTCAAATTGAATGAAAGTTGCGTACATATCTGAGGATCATGCTCGTAAATTGGCTTAATTTTCTGAGCTACCTACAGGGAGATAGACCCAGATTCGTGACAGCAAAGAAATCTGGAACTGCGCAGTAATCCAAATCTAGTACTTACTTTTCTATCAAAGACTTTACTTGGCACAACAAAACATAAAACTAAGATAAGGAGAGGTTGCTACAGTAGTAAACAACTTCCAAGACACAAATATAAAACAAAAATACTGGAGTAAAAACTTGGGTTGTCTCCCATAAGCGCTTTTCTTTAACGCCTTTTAGCTAGGCGCGAAAGTGTATATCAAGTGTTATCAAGAGATGAAGCATTGATATCATAAGCTCCCCCATTTGTAGTGGTACTAGGGGCTTTGTCAATTTTAGGCCTATAATAATATTTCTTTGGTTTAGGCACTTTAGAGGCATACATAAACTTTTGCTCCTTTCCCACATAAGCTTTCTCTCTAAAGCTCGTAAAGATGAAAAGGTTGAACCCAAGGTTCCCATAGCTTTTTCAAGTTCGCCAATCCTATTAATTTGATTATCATGGTCAACACAAGTTCCTAGGACACTAATTCTTTCATCAATTCCTCCTAAGGATTTATCAAGTTCATCGGTTTTATCAAGTAATATCTCCAACTTAGTTTCAACACTCGGAAAATTTTTCTCTATGGTTTCCAATTTTTTCATAACATCCTCAAGGGAGGTTTCAATTTTAGTTTCATTAACAGGTGGTGTTCCAAATAAACTCTCAATAATGCAACTAGCTTCTAAAGCGGGAGCACCTAGGAAGTTACCTCCCGCGAGACAATCAAGAACATATCTATTCCAGCTAGAGATACCAACATAAAAATTCCTGAGTAGGATAGTAGTGGAGTGTTTCTTAGTGCACCTATTATGGGCATCACTAATTCTATACCAAGCATCTTTTAAACATTCTCCCCCTTGTTGCTTAAATGAACGAACTTCAACTTCGGGATTACTCATTTTAATAGTAGTAAATAAGACAAACTAGATAAAGTAAATGCAAGTAACCTAATTTTTTTGTGTTTTTGATATAAAGTGCAAGACAGTAAATAAAGTAAAGCTAGCAACTAATTTTTTTGTGTTTTGATATAAGTGCAGCAAACAAAGTAGTAAATAAAATAAAGCAAGACAAAAACAAAGTAAAGAGATTGAGAAGTGGAGACTCCCTTGCGGCGTGTCTTGATCTCCGCAACGGCGCAAAATTTGGCGCGTAGTTGACGTGGGAGTTAGAATCTTTGTGGTGTAGATTTTCTTCAGTTCCCCGGCAACGGCGCAAGAAAATATGCTTGATGGCGTGTATTTCACACGTTCGTTGGGCAACCCCAAGAGGAAGGTATGATGCGCACAGCAGCAAGTTTTCCTCGAGATAGAAACCAAGGTTTAATCGAACCAGGAGGAGCCAAGAAGCACGTTGAAGGTTGATGGCGGCGGGATGTAGTGCGGCGCAACACCGGAGATTCCGGCGCCAACGTGGAACCTGCACAACACAACCAAAGTACTTTGCCCCAACGAAACGAGTGAGGTTGTCAATCTCACCGGCTTGCTGTAACAAAGGATTAACCGTATTGTGTGGAAGATGATTGTTTGCAGAGAAAACAGTAAAAACAAGTATTGCAGCAGATTTGTATTTCAGTATTAAAGAATGGACCGGGGTCCACAGTTCACTAGAGGTGTCTCTCCCATAAGATAAAAGCATGTTGGGTGAACAAATTACAGTCGGGCAATTGACAAATAGAGAGGGCATAACAATGCACATACATGACATGATAAGTATAGTGAGATTTAATTGGGCATTACGACAAAGTACATAGACCGCCATCCAACTCGCATCTATGCCTAAAAAGTCCACCTTCAGAGTTATCATCCGAACCCCTCCAGAGTATTAAGTTGCTAACAACGAGACAATTGCATTAAGTATGGTGCGTAATGTAATCAACAACTACATCCTCGGACATAGCGCCAATGTTTTATCCCTAGTGGCAACAAGCACAACACAACCTTAGAACTTTCTCACATCGTCCCGTGTGTCAATGCGAGCATGAACCCACTATCGAGCATAAATACTCCCTCTTGGAGTTAAAAGCAAAAACTTGGCCAGAGCCTCTACTAGTAACTGAGAGCATGCAAGATCATAAACAACACATATGTAATAACTTGATAATTAACATAACATGGTATTCTCTATCCATCGGATCCCGACAAACACAACATAGAGTATTACAGATAGATGATCTTGATCATGTTAGGTAGCTCACAAGATCCAACAATGAAGCACAATGAGGAGAAGACAACCATCTAGCTACTGCTATGGACCCATAGTCCGGGGGTGAACTACTCACTCATCACTCCGGAGGCGACCATGGCGGTGTAGAGTCCTCCGGGAGATGAATCCCCTCCGGCAGAGGTGCCGGAGGAGATCTCCGAGAATCCCCCGAGATGGGATCGGCGGCGGCGGCGTCTCGCAAGGTTTTCCGTATCGTGGTTTTTCGCCTCGGGGGTTTCGCGACGGAGGCTTTAAGTAGGCGGAAGGGCGGAGTCGGGGGCTAACGAGGGGCCCACACCACAGGGCGGCGCGGGCCCCCCCTTGGCCGCGCCGCCATGTGGTCTGGCCACCTCGTGGCCCCACTTCGTATGTTCTTCGGTCTTCTGGAAGCTCCGTGGAAAAATAGGCCCCTGGGTTTTCGTTTCGTTCAATTCCGAGAATATTTCGTTACTAGGATTTCTGAAACCAAAAACAGCGAGAAACAGGAACCGACACTTCGGCATCTTGTTAATAGGTTAGTTCCAGAAAATGCACGAATATGACATAAAGTGTGCGTAAAACATGTAGGTATCATCAATAATATGGCATAGAACATAAGAAATTATCGATACGTCGGAGACGTATCATGGCTCTCGGTACAGAGGGTTTCGCGACGAAGACTTTAAGTAGGCGGAAGGGCGGAGTCGGGAGAGTCACGGGGCCCCCACACGCTAGGGCCGCGCGGGCCCCCCTTGGGCCGCGCCGCCCTAGTGTGGCGGCGCCCCGTGGCCCCACTTCGTCTTCTCTTCGGTCTTCTGGAAGCTTCGTGGAAAAATAGGCCCCTGGGCGTTGATTTCGTCCAATTCCGAGAATATTTCCTTACTAGGATTTCTGAAACCAAAAACAGCAGAAAACAGCAACTGGCTCTTCGGCATCTTGTTAATAGGTTAGTGCCGGAAAATGCATAAATACGACATATAATGTGTATAAAACATGTAGATATCATCAATAATGTAGCATGGAACATAAGAAATTATAGATACATTTGAGACGTATCACGCCTTGTTATCACCAGATTTTGGCCAAATCAGGAGATAGGCCGTAAGTGAGATGGGCTTAGAACATTACACGTGAAGCATCTTTGAAGCGGCCTTGCACGAGAGTTTGGGCTAAATTGCCCGTGTATCTGTATTTTATTAGATCGTGTTTAGAACTGAAAGGTAGAGTTCGGCCCGTGCACGGTTAGGTGCACGCTCGAATTAGAAAGTCCCTTGGACTATAAATATGTATCTAGGGTTTATGAAATAAACAACAATCACGTTCACAACAAACACAAACCAGGCGCATCGCCACCCCTTCTTTCGAGGGTTTCCTTCCGGTAAGCATCATGCTGCCTAGATCGCATCTTGCGATCTAGGCAGTACACGTTTATTCGTCTACCCTATGTTACTCGTGCTGAAGCATTGTTGATGGCGAGTAGCACTACCTATCTTAGGTGTTTTGGGGCTTGCATTGATGCTTTTCTTATGCATATCTGCTTAGCAATGCCGTCCCTCGACACCTAGCTGCCCTTACGCCTATCTGGGCTTAAGGGCAGCATCTTGCTTGTTCGATACTTAGTAGATCCGATCTGTTATAGTTGCTCCTTGTTCTTCAAGGATTAGTTTAATATCTGCATGATTAGGCCTTATGCTGGGGTTGGAGGATCCGGTAGTGCGCTAGATGTTGTTTACCGTTCCTATAAGGGATGTTCCGGGAATTGACGTAATGTTGGTTTTTAGGCCTCTTCTAGGGGTAGTTTTCATCATCTTTCGTATCTGCTAGGCCCAACTACGTGTAGGACGTTCCGGTTATGCGGTGAAAACCCTAAACTGTCGTAGATTGGTTTAGCTTTGTTTTGATCAAGCAGGATCCCCATGTCATTGCAAATCCAACGTGAACCATGGGGCGATCGGCTCTTTGAGCCGATCCACGAGGGCAACTCGAGAGCCGATAGGGCTCGTATTTAATGTTTATGTGTCTACCATGCAGGAACAATCGAAGCAATCTAACACCTTCCCGATCGGGTCTAGGTCGGGTGGCACGCCCTTGCAACCGCCGGGACGTGTGCGGGAAACTTGCGGGACGACGCGAGGTGCCGAGGTCCACTAAGCGGCCTTGGGAGCCTCCCGGCTCTTCGTGTTGCTTAACCATCGCTCGCCGGTGAGTTTTGGCGAGCAACACATTCGGCACGCCGGTGGGACCATCTTCGACAACATCCACACATTCGGCACGCCCGGTGGGACAATCTTCGACAACATCCACGTCAACACCTGCATCCGAGATGGCGGACGAACCGATCAAGTACGAGGATCTCCCTGCGGAGCACAAGAAGAAATACGATGAGCTGAAGGCCATCTGTGAAGCCGAACTCATCGGCTCCTTTGAAAAGACCCGGTCGCACGGCATCAGGTTTAAAGGAGACACACGTCCGTTTCCTGGCGTCAACATGGTGGATCTTAGCCACTCCATAAGGTGCGAGCCAAAGTTTTCTTTTGGTGTCAACATGGCAGGGCTTGTGAGCCGCCATGGCAAAGAAAAAAGTAGAGCAGCCACTCCCATGGCAAGGATAAAGAGGAGGCCGATCCACGCGACCGGCCCCGGGATGATGATAGACGGTACCCGACCAAGGAGGAAGTGAGAAACGTGCGGTATCAACGTCCACTCTCCGCGCATCTCCTTAACAAATATGAGCAGCAGTATGACCGACGTCGGTGCTACGACGTAGATGATGAGAGATATCATCGGTCTGATGCAGAGGACAGGAGGTATCGTCGACGTGATAGAAACAACAACGGGTACGAGCGTCACGCTAGAGGGAGGTCAAGGGAGCAAGATGACATGGATAGGCATTGGGATTGTCCTTTCTTTAAACATTGCTGGGACTCAGGAATGAGCCGATTGCCAACAATCGAGAACTGCCCAGAATGCAGACAGCAAAGGAAGAGGACAAACGAGGTTTCAGTGTTCGAGCATCT
Source organism: Lolium rigidum (assembly GCF_022539505.1). Classification (NCBI taxonomy): domain Eukaryota; kingdom Viridiplantae; phylum Streptophyta; class Magnoliopsida; order Poales; family Poaceae; genus Lolium; species Lolium rigidum. The sequence continues at coordinate 74,213,888 of NC_061511.1, read as the reverse complement.
AGGGCCTCTCCCACCTCAGAACAAACGAGCTGAGCCATCTCAAGAAGAAGACTTTGAGGAGTCAGAAGGTGAAAAAGATAGGTATCACCGGCCAATGTGGTGCCCTGATGGACTCAGCCATTCTCAGAAGCGTAGGGTGCAGCGGCTACGAAACCTGGAGGAAGCCGAGGCACAGTACATGTACACGTTGAGAAAAGCACGGCCCGATCTGGCCGTGAAAATTCAGCAAACATTGGAGACGGAGGCGCGCCCACCGAAGAAAGTGTGGCGCCCTAAATAGACAAAAGCCGACGCAGAGGCATCGGCTGATACAAACATGGTGTTCGTACGCCCGTCAGAGTCTCGCGCTCCAAACGACGAGGAAGTATCGGTGGCTCAATTCGACTGCGGTCCACGACCAATTATCTTTGAGAAGCCACGAGATAGAAGCTACAGGCATTTGAAGGCCCTATACCTGAGAGGTTATATCAATGGGCAGCCCTGTCAGCAAGATGTTGGTTGACACCGGAGCGGCAGTCAACATAATGCCGTATTCCATGCTACGACGTTTGGGACACTCCAATGATGATCTGATCAAGACCAACGTCACGTTAAGCAATTTCAACGGCCAAGCATCAGAAGCAAAAGGTGTTCTGAATGTAGATCTTACTGTAGGCCGGAAAACCATACCTACCGCGTTCTTCATCGTCGACAGCAAAAGCAATTACGCTGTCCTGCTAGGAAGGGATTGGATTCACGCTAACTGTTGCATCCCATCCACAATGCACCAATGCATCATACAGTGGGATGGAGATGAAGTGGAGGTCGTTCAGGCAGATGACTCAATCGAGATATCACTAGCTGCCATGAATATTTGGGAGGCAGATGACCAAGAGCCGCTCTCTGGAATCAGTTTGGAAGGCTGTGAGCGCATTGAAGCTTCGAAAAATGGGGTGAGGCTGGTCTTATCTACCGGCTCGACAGAGTAGCAAGGTCCAAGACAATGGACGTACGTGGCGCAGGCCGATCCCGCCGATCGGCCCCAAAAAAATGGAAAGCAAAAATCTCATCTCAAGCGTGTCACGTAGCTACGGTAAGAAATCAAGACATGGTAAACCTTCACTAAGCATTACAATGAAGAAGGAGGCCGATTCTAGCAATCGGCCAAAATTATCCTCGACATGCGTTTTGCCTGGGTTCAGCATTGATCTAACAGGAAGGCCTGAAGAGCCGATACCCTCAATTACTTGAAAGAATCGGCTCGGGGGGCACTTAGATGGATAAGACACCATGCCCAGCAGTTCAAGATATATTCTCTGATGATGATGGATATTGAAGTATGGGGGCCGATGCATAAATAAATCGGCCGTAAAAAATACAATTTTTTTAAGCATAGCCGATGCGCAGACATCGACTTAAGGATAGGAAGCCGATGCATGGCCATCGACTCAAGAGGTACAGCTGTTATAAGCAGAGGCTCAATGGAGCAGTTGTCGAGTTACAAGGAGAGGCTCTCATGGATGAACTCCTTCTCAAGGCCTCCAACTCCTTCTGCAAATCTTCGAGTTCAGCAGTGCCAGTATAAGCGTGCAGATCAGGATTAAGGGTGAGTCCAGCAAAGGGAGCATACCTATCTTAGGAGCATGAGAACAGCCGATGACGAATCAATCGGCTGTGACGTTTTTGCCTGGGGTGAACCAAGGTGGCGACTTGGTCGATGTCACTTTCAGAGGTTGTTACGTCCAGAGTTTTGGAGGGCATCAGAAATTCAAAACATCCTCACCGGAAGTTGCATCAGCCTGCCAACGATGATGAGCCGATCTGATCAGCAAGACGCAAGAATTGAACTGGAGAAGCTCGGGGGGCAGCTCACCCTGAAGGTTCTCTGCTCTGGGGAGCCAATTATGTTGAAATCGGCTGGCTCTGCATTATAACTTGGAAGCCGATGGTGGCACATTTGGCTGGCTCACTACTTTTCTCGCCTTGACTAAGGCTCGGGGGGCAGCTTGCCCTGAAGGACCCTTTGCTATAGGGAGCCGATTTTGTTGAAGTCGGCCGGCTCGCATCTCAACTTTTTTGAGGGATGGTTGCCGCAAGAAAACAGAGCGGGATTTCAAACATCGCTGTAGACTATCGAAAGAAAATTTGTGGATAAGTGGTGCACGTCCCTGCAGAAGTATCAGCTCCAGCCTCCGGGTTGATTCGGCAACGGTCCTAGAGCTCTCCCGAAGGCAAAGGGGATTTGGAAGAGAAGGATTCGGCAGGAGAATGTCTGAAAACCTAAAGTTAATGATGAGACCAGGCATTATTTCAGGAGTTTTGCCGTTAAATCTAACACTACGTTCGATGATCGCGGTTTGGACCTGTTCGGTTGGAAGTTTGGGGATCTGAATTTGAGCAAGGTTCGCAGTGTTACCGTTTGAGGAGGTGGCTAAATTGGTCTATCTCGAAATTTATCGTAAGAGACCGATGCGTTGCCATCGGCTCATTGAGCGTTGATCAAATTAACAATCGGCAAAATATGCACGAAAGGAAATCGGCAAAATCAAGTTAAGGGAAATTCTTCATTAATACTGGGATTTCTTACATAGAAGAGCTGATTGCTCTCAAAAGGAAGAGCTAGGGGATACATTGCCCCATCTACCACTACTGATCCTATTCTAAGGATCCTATTTACGGGCCATTGCTGCCCTCGCTCGCCGCCGTCGTCGCCGCTATCGGCGCTGCTCCCCGCCGGCTCGTCATCGCTGCTCCAGACAGGCCGCCGCGGAGGCCTTCGTTGTCCTCATCCTCCTCGTCGGCGTCGTCGTCGCCGTCGAAGTCGCTGAGGTTCCCCGGCCGGGGCAAAAGCTCTTGGCCGGGGCTCGTCGGAGGAGCTGTCCTCCTCCTCCTCCTCCTCCTTCGCCTCCTCGGAGGAGGTGAAGTCTGCCCAGGAGAAGCGATCGTCATCGCTCTCCTCCTCCGATTCCCCGTCAGCGAGGAAGCGGAGGTCACTCTCCCTGTCGGTCAAGGATTTGTCATCCTCGGACCAGACGGAGGAGTCGTGGTCTTCTTTGTCCCACGCCGTTGGGGCAAGGATGTCGTACGCCGCCTGCGTGCCCCACTCTGGTGTCGACTCTCGAAGGGGAGAGGACACGTCGGAAAGACCCGATGAAGAGGAAGAGGAAGAAGAAGAAGACATGGTGGCAGAGGAGGGCTTTTGGAGTGCTAATGCGAAGGGGATGAAGAGATGAACTGTTCGATGCGGTTAAATAAAAGGAGATGGAGTGAAGATTTAATGTTCGAGCAGTTTTCGAGGATGTGGTGCCAAAACTGTCAAATCGTGCAGAGAAGTTGGGAAGGCAAGTCGTCATGATGAAAAATACTGCGACGGTTCTGCTCTGCCACGACATGACCCTTCGAAGGAAAAACAGAGTGGTTTTGAAATTATCATTACCAAAACCAGGGGGCATGTGTTATCACCAGATTTTGGCCAAATCAAGAGATAGGCCGTAAGTGAGATGGGCTTAGAAGATTACACGTGAAGCATCTTTGAAGCAGCCTTGCACGAGAGTTTGGGCTAAATTGCCCGTGTATCTGTATTTTATTAGATCGTGTTTAGAACTGAAAGGTAGAGTTCGGCCTGTGCACGGTTAGGTGCACGCCTGAATTAGAAAGTCCCTTGGACTATAAATATGTATCTAGGGTTTATGAAATAAACAACAATCACGTTCACAACAAACACAAACCAGGCGCATCGCCACCCCTTCTTTCGAGGGTTTCCTTCCGGTAAGCATCATGTCTGCCTAGATCGCATCTTGCGATCTAGGCAAAGACACGTTTATTCGTCTACCCCGTGTTACTCGTGCCGAAGCGTTGTTGATGGCGAGTAGCACTACCTATCTTAGGTGTTTTGGGGCTTGCATTGATGCTTTTCTTATGCATATCTCGCTTAGCAATGCCGTCCCTTGACACTTAGCTGCCCTTACGCCTATCCGGCGTAAGGGCAGCATCTTGCTTGTTCGATACTTAGTAGATCCGATCTCGTTATAGTTGCTCCTTGTTCTTCAAGGATTAGTTTAATATCCGCATGATTAGGCCTTATGCTGGGGTTGGAGGATCCAGTAGTGCGCTAGATGTTGTTTACCGTTCCTATAAGGGATGTTCCGGGAATTGACGTAATGTTGGTTTTTAGGCCTCTTCTAGGGGTAGTTTTCATCATCTTTCGTATTCGCTAGGCCCAACTACGCGTAGGACGTTTCTGCTATGCGGTGAAAACCCTAAACCGTCGTAGATTGGTTTAGCTTTGTTTTGATCAAGCAGGATCCCCATGTCATTGCAAATACAACGTGAACCATGGGGCGATCGGCTCTTTGAGCCGATCCACAGGGCAACCTGAGAGCCGATAGGGCTCGTATTTAATGTTTACGTGTCTACCATGCAGGAACAATCGAATCAATCTAACACCTTCCTGATCGGGTCTAGGTCAGGTGGCACGCCCTTGCAACCGCCAGGACGTGTGCAGGAAACTTGCGGGACGACGCGAGGTCCAGGGTCCACTAAGCGGCCTTGGGAGCCTCCCGGCTCTTCGTGTTGCTTAACCACTGCTCGCCGGTGAGTTTTGGCAGGCAACACGCCTACATCAAAATCACTAGCATCACACATAATTTCAAAAGGCAAATTCCAATCAGGAGGTTCAACTACAGGAGCAGTTGTCAAGGCTTTCTTTAGAGTTTCAAAAGCTTCCTTACAATCATCATCAAAAACATAAGGTACATCTTTT